>NC_083480.1:18025174-18077674 GCF_030014155.1 Tachysurus vachellii | reverse complement strand
CCTGCAGGGAAGATCACACCACAGAGGAAACGTCACATACGGCTACTGATGACAAACGTCTCTACAACTGGATATTTCGGCTGAAATAGTGTTTAAGTGTTTAAAGTACCAGAGAAATATATTAATTATCTTAAATTTATACAGCTTCATTTCATTACATTTTGTAAAGTACACTGTGTAATACTGTTCACGGTGTTCCTCACTAGCGACTCAATCTGACAACACAACAACACACACACACACAGCTCTCTGCCTCCTGTCTGCTTGAGTTAATCAAATAATCTGCTGCAGTTTTAGAATAATCTCAGTTCAAAAAAGGCGAACAAACTAAACACAGTTATTTAGTGTTAATAACAGCATCAGACTCAGGAAAGAGAAAGTGGTAGTGAATCGCCTTTGCTTTCGTTATCTGCTGGCTGACACGAGTGAGGCTCGGAATATCTCATCAATCAACTGGAACAAAGTGAAAGAGAAACCAGAAACACTAAACTTTCACACTTTATGCCCATTTAATTACCTGCTTGAGATAAGAATGAGAAAAGCCTAATTTGTAGTAATTAGAGTGCATGCGAGTATGTGTTTATGTATGTGTGCATGAGTGTGTGTGTAGGTGAGAGTGTGTATGTGTGCGAGTGTGCGTGTGTGTGTGCGAGTGTGCGTGTGTGTGTGGGAGCGTGCGTGTGTGTGCGAGTGTGTGTGCGTGAGCGTGAGTGCCGAGTGTGCATGTGTGAGTGAGAATGTGTGTGTGTGTGTGTGTGTGTGTGTGTGTGTCTTACCGAGCCTTTTTCAATAACTCTGTTCAGCATGATGACTGATTTCGAGTTCTGTTCCCAGATCATCAGCCAGAAATGGCCGCAAGTGTTTCTGAGAGGACCCTGAAGATCAAACACACTCATCATCATCATCATTATCATAATCATCATCAAAACAAATTAACAACTATTATTATTATTTAATTATTATTATTATTATTATTATTATTATTATTATTAATTATTTCAAGCCACAGCTCCACCCACTTGCTTGTTTACTGGCTCACAGGATTTAGTCTCAAAATAATTCTAGACACATTTCTGTGAAGTAAAAATAAAACGACTTTCACGCCCTCTGTCTGTTTCCTGAATGTGATTGGTTTACAATCGTCGGAGCTGCTGCTGTTCTTGTTATTTGTGTTCTCTGTAATTAACACAACGGTTGAAGGTGTAAAGCTAACAGTGCACCAGGTTCCTGTGAGAATGGATGATGAAGAGAGACACTGTGACACACAACAGCTGAACGGGACAAAACCTGAGCTGCAGACTTCAGACAAAACAGATCTACATACAGCATGACTTTAAAAACACCGTGCTAATGTGTGGTGTGTAATCGGCACTTTAAACCTCCTACAGCTTCACCACAAACACTCACTCACACACACAGCGACTCTGCCGAGCACCACTATAGCTACTCAGCAGGGATTTATTTATACACATTATTTTAGAATAATAATGTCACATTTTGAGTTTTAATAACAATTGATATATTTAATACCTGCTATATATAATAACGGACATCCGTATTATAAATTATGATAATAATACTTCATATATATTATATTATGATCAAAATATTTAGGAATTTAATGTGCCATCGTATTTGCCATTAAATTATAGTCCATATTACTAATAGTATTATATACACACACGTGTGTGTGTGTGTATATATATATTACACACACACAAAAATTCTAGTTTATTATAAACATGCATAAATAAAGACATTACTACTCATTAGAATAGTTTTTATTTAATGTAACAGCAGCTTTACTTGCCGTTTAGAATTAAATGTGTGTAACAGAATTGAGATTTTTTTTTTTTTTACACAGCACTGTTCACATCCCATAATGTAGACAAATTAAAAAAACAACAAAAAAAAAATCCAAAACTTCATGATTAACGTGTTATGTAGTCACACCTACGTGTGTGTGTGTGTGTGTATTGACCTGAGTTAGTATGTAGCTTCGTTGGGCTTCCTCCACAGGCACGAGGCTGGCGTTAATGTAGTCGTTTTCTGAGTTCCCGAGTTTCACTCGACTGTGATCGACTGCAAAGTAAAAGAAAAGTAACGCCATAAACACACACCCAGGAAAAAATAATGTTGATTTCACAGATATTCTGATTCATGTTAAAGAACATACAGTGATGCCTCGAGATACGAGTTTAATTCGTTCCGTGACTCTGCTCGTATCTCAAATTGCTCGTATCTCAAAACAATTTTCCCCGTTTAAATGAATTGAAATCCCATTAATCCGTTCCAGCTCGCAAAATTCCACTCCAGTTGTTTTGTTTGTGTTGTGAATATGAAAAATGTTCAGTACTGTATTTATAAATGACAAATATTGTATAAAAACATACAGTAATAAAAGAGAATGTTAAAAAAATAAACTGGTTTTACTTTACGGAAGATGCGCATGGAGGTTGAGGGAGGAGTAAACAGGAGGAATTTTGTCTCGTACGTACACTTTCGTTCACTTACTCGCTACTCTACTGTACACTCTACTGTACACTCTACTGTACACTCTACTGTACACTCTACTGTACACTCTTAATGCTACTTTACACTTAAATGGAACTTAACTAAACTTCACTAAAATTAACGAACTTAAATCAAGCATCGCGTTAGTTCTGGCAGGTCACGTCGTCAAGCGTGCATCAGCTGTTAATCAGCTGCCCACGACGCGCACCAATCCGATTACGACCTCCATATTACCGCACATTTAAATTCCCATTCATTGAGCCGTTCTAGCGCTTCGCTGCTGCTGCGATTTAAACTCCCTCCTCCAACCCCGACTCCACCGAGCCGGAACCTGTGTTACTTGTACCAGTTTACGTCATAAATCTCCACATATTTTTCTCTCTCTCTAATTATTTAATTATTTATTTATCCATTCATTCATTACTTTCCAAAAACACGTAAGCGAGCATATCTAATACTATGCATGATTAGTGGTTCTGTTATACGGGGGTCTATTCTATTTTCGCTGCTTTCTCCGCTCTGACCACGCAAGTTCAAAATTTTTTAACGGATCCAACGATAAAAACGGATCCGAAAATTACGGATCCGCAGATGGTCGTCACCTCACGCAGCGCCTTTGCGACTCTCCGTAGGAAATGAATGACTTCCGTTTTATCGGCCGTCGTTTGTCGTGTGCAGTGGAAAGGCGGCTTTAACCGAGTGAGACGCGGGAAGCTGAGGCGGGGAAACAGAGTACACGTGGTTGTTGGGGATCTTTGTTTCGGCAGCGGCAGCTCAGATGCTCGTATCTCAAAAATTTGCTCGTATATCAAGCCAAAAATTTGGTCGAATCACAGCTCGTATCTCAGAAAATTCGTATGTCAAAGCACTCGTATCTCGAGGCATCACTGTACAGTATATTATGTTGTACTTTCAACTGAGAGTATTATAACTTTGAACAAAATCATTTAGTCGTTCCTTACTTAATAATAATATAAAGTGTGATTGCGGCACAAATGCCTCCATGTGCAAGCCACACAAAATCTCTCCTCACCCCATAAACACCGCCCCGGGCTTTTTTCAGAAAGCCAGACTGGAGCCCTGAAGCCCTCCGAACCTGGAGGAACGTCCTCTAACTCTTTAACCTCCAGGAGTAGGTGAGGTAATAGAGCCTGGCTCAGTGTAGCAAAAGGTAAAAATTTGAGCACGTTTCGGTGCAGCTAACGGCGAGTGTTTTCCTCCCTCAGTGGAATGAGCTCCACCACTGGAGATTCACTGGAGCTCAATCCCCATTCCCAGTTCGAGGAGGTACTCCATAAACAAACCCTGGCTAGCGATCTGTGAACTCCGTCACAGCCCAGCTGGACTCTGGGAGCACCGTGACCCTCACACAGCCAGGTATCCAGACTTTGGTGATCATGTGTGTCCACGGTGATGCCCTACCTCACAGGCCCTCGGAAGGCCAGCTCCTGCTCTCCTGATCCCTCTACCGATTATTGGCATCACCTTCGAGAGGATAGGCATGGATCTTGTTGGGACACTCACAAAGTCAGCCTGAGGCCACAAATACATCCTAGTCCTCGTTGATTACACCACACAATACCCCGAAGTACCTCCCAGAACACTCTTTAGAGTGGGCATCCCGAAGGACATCCTCCCCAACCAAGGTAAGCCATTTGTGTCTCAACTAATGGTGGATTTGTGTCAGTTGTTGAAGGTGAAACATCTTAAGGTGAAACAGACGTCAGTCTACCACCCAGTTCAACCAAAAGCTGAAGAAGATGCTGAGAAGGAAGATAGTAGTAGACATGGTAGATGAGAAAGGACGGAACTGGGACATACTCCTCTCTTATGTCCTGTTCACCATCCTGGAGAATCCCTAGGGCTCCACAGGATTGACCCCCTTAGAACTGCTCTTCAGATGGTGACTTTGTGGGCTGTTGGACATGGCCTGGGAGAACTGGATCAAACAACCCTCCCCCTTCCGCTCGATTGTCGTCTTGGTACAGGATATGCAGGACCGCATCATTCGAGTTGCCCTGATAGTCTATAGGAGTATTTGGAAACCGCCAAACGTGTCCAACAGCGCACCTATAACCACCCAGCGTGAGATTTCCTGTTCGGCCTACATGGGGCCCGCTGCATACCTGGACGATGTAGTTATACATTCCACGTGGGGTACCAAATCGGACATACTGAAGCCCTGAGAGAAGATGATCCAGGCAGTGAAGGAATGCCCCCGACTGACCACCAAGAAACAGGTACAAGCTTTCCTAGGCTTGGCAGGGTATTATAGTCACTTCATGCCTACCTTCTCCTCTATAGCTTCCCCCTTTCAGACTTAACAAAGAAGCCAACCGGACAGTGTGCGATTGACCGAGACCACGGAACAGACCTTCTCTAAACTCCCTGGCCGTCAGTTCACCCTGGTACCCGACCACGCCCCACTACAGATGGCAGGGGCCAAGGACTCCAACGCAAACTCAGTGGTTCCTTTCATTGCAGTACTTTTTGTTTCACGCCGGGTACAGGGCCGGGTCTCAGCACGCTCTGCAACCCTCTCACCGCCACTGCTCAATTGTGTCCCACTCCCACACCACAGAGCGAGGTGCTACAAAACAGAATATCGTCGCTGTCGGGCGGAATCCTCGTATCTCCAAAACCGATACTTTTCAGGAAATTAAAAAAACGCCGTACCTTATCTGCAGTGCACAGGGTTTAGTCCGCGTTGCAGTGGATTGTCTTGCCCTAAATTCCTGTCCTCAGACGAGCACCAGAACTAGCGGGGGTCAAGATTTTTTTTTCTTTGAGCCCAGTGTTTTGAAGACATTTACCTCAGAAGACGTGTTGATTCGTTGCGACTCTTCTTGAGGAGAAATATGCCGTGAAGCTCTCCCGCGGAGTGAGGAAGAGGTGGACAGTTGAAGTGTCCAATGGAGTTATGAGATTTGTGCTCAAGCTATTTTCAAGACTTTAGATTGGTTAATAACTTGTAAAAATAACAGACCCACGTGGGGACTGACCAATAGCATCGATATGTGAAAAAATATGAAATTGACCAAATTTGGACATACGAGGTTTCCGCCCGACAGCGACGATATGTAGAAAAGAAGACAGCGGCAGTGTTTTGATTTGAATGTGTTTGACTGTGAAACGTGTGTGTGATGATTGTGTAAGCCATGTGTGATGTGTGAGAGATTTTTTGCTCTCAGTATTGTTTAGTATTATACTCGTCTTCTTCATGAGAGGGAGGGTACTGTACTCCCTAATAGGTGGAGTACCTGAGTACCAGTTTTGTGTAAGTCCTTTTGTAGTAAATGCCATAGTGATACTGTATATTTTGTCCTTATACAGAATAATACTTATATTATATTTAATCTCTAGATGGAGGGTTGTATGTAATCCTGCCTCCTGCTCCCTAGCTCAAGTTGGCACTTCACCTGTATGCATGTTTTGTCCTCAGATAGTAGAGCATCTTCTCATATTTTTTTTTACTTCGTAATTTCTGTAATAAATCGCGAAGTTGTGAAATCAAAGCCGGAACGTCGTTAAAGAGAATCAACTGGCTCTCCATGATCATAGTGTATTTAGTGGTAGATGTCATGTACATATGCCTGCTATCGTTCACTTGTAAGTGGCCATCTGATTTGTTCCGTCTCGAATGGAACCAATTAGCATCGCCGTAACTTCCGGGTGTGATTTTCGTCTTCGTAAAACTTTGCCATGATTCAAGTCTTTCTGAATAAACGTTGCACTGAGCCTGCCGACACGGGGAACGTGAGAAAGCTGTACGCAGACGTACATGAACAAATCGATTTCAGAAGCAGCCTCTAAGAATGTCGCGGTGTCGGGCGAACTGATGAAACATAAAAAATATAGAAACTTACAACGTACTCTTTCTATTTTATGTATTTTACGTTCTGCATAAGGTTTTATGGCACGTATTTTTTTTTTACTAAATTTCCATGTGTTGTGTGTGAGATGTACGTCATGTGTAAATTGTAAAGAGTCTGAGATGTTTGAGATTTATGTGTGAGAAGTGTGTGATTTGTGTTGTGTGTGAGATATTTTAGCCGTGTGACATATGTGTGATTTCCCTTGTCCTTCCTCCTTTATGGTTCCTTTCTGCCCTGAAGCACCACATATTTCATCATTAAGCTCTAACTCTCACTCATCTCACCACAGAGACGTGTGAACGTGTTCACGCCCTGAGCTCACAGCCCCATCCCTCTCATCACAGCAGTAAGGTTTAACTCCACGAGAGGAGGTGTCATTACACGCAGCATCCTAAAGACACACACTGTTACTCTCGGTCATCATCTTATCCCTCTTCATCTATTCAGGATTCAGTGGGACTTTATCTGGGACTTTTCTTTTGTCTTGATTCTTATCAGCTCTTTTGTTTCATCCTTTAATCCCATTAAGAGATTTATTTTTAAATATTTCATCCCTGTGTGTGTGTGTGTGTGTGTGTGTGTGTGTGTGTGTACTCACAGGGGCTGACATCTCTGTATCTGTTACGGTTGCGGTTCTCAGGAAACTTTGCCACTTTGTAAGCACATTCCTGAGACTGGTTCCGTATTTCCTACAGAGAAAATAAGAGTTTCATTATAAACACCGTCGTGGCGGTGTTACACTAATCCTGTCGTGTTGTTACACTCGTCCTGTCACACCGTTCGTCTGTAAGGAGGTCGGAACTATAAATAATGGTCTTGTTTAAACAGACCCCGTGTTTACAGCACGTCTTCACTCCTACGTGTCTGATACATCCAGGTCCTGATCCTCCTGAGAGTCAGAGGCTCGTCCCACACCGATGCCTGGAGATGGAACGCTTTCCCAGAATGTCTTAACGTCACTTTCAGGAAACACTAAATGCTGAAATGTTATTAATTAGTGTCTACTTTTGTTTTCATTTTCTTCACTGAGTCAGCAATCAAACAAGTGCGGATAATGAACGAGACACACAGCATGATATAAGGAAACAAAACTGCACATTTGACTTTTCTAAGTTTAGATTTCACTACATGGCTGTTTTAGCTTCATTTTAGTGTCAGTGCGGAAAACTATAATCATCATCATCACTGTCCGAGTGACTTTTATAGCAGTGTTTTATATATCAGTGTCGAATTCAGTACATTCTAATGAGTCGGATCATTTAACTCGATTCACTAAAAAGACGACTCACCGCCATCAAGACCAAAATGTTTGATCACTGATTGTGTATCTTCCTCTATTTTATAATAAAAAAAATACACTAATTGTGTAGAACTCTGCAGTAACGAAAATGCGAGGTACTTATTGTCTAAAAAACCGATATAACAGCTCACATAAACGTCCTGAATCATCGAGTCGATGATTCGAGTCGTTTGCTAACGGCGCGTTACTAGTGTTCGCGCATGCGCAGATCTACGCTTCACTTCGACGCCGTTCTAAAGCCCAACAACTGTCAAGTTAACGACGGCGGTTAAGCCGCGAGACGGTTAAACACGACACAGTGGCTTATAAAAGGTCTTAGTGCAAGTAGCGAGTGTTCATGGCTGAACAGCAAGCAGCTTTTCGACATGCTAACTAGTTAGCCTAGCCGGCTAACTTACTATGTAGAGGTTCTGCCACCGGTCTTCTGAGTCCATGTCCTCAAATTCGTGGTCCATTTTCCCTTCCTCCCGTCTGTCAGTTATCTTAATAGATCTTTAGTAAAATATAAACATTATTATACAAAATGCCCGCTCATGTTTTCAGCCATGAGCCTGAATACAAACGTATCCAAGTTGACATCTGTGGCGAAAAAGCGACGGCGTTGGAGTTTTGACTAACGCAGACTTTAACGCAGATCCACAAACAATAAACGCGCAACACTTCCCGGAACGATGAGTTTGGAGATCAGCGGACGGTGCTCACGAACGCGCACGCGCAAGTTTGTTTAAACTGGAGATCTGCGCATGCGCATTCGACGAGGTCCTTCAGGGCGTCTGCTAAGGACAAAAAAAACGTTATAGCGTTATACTTTATAAACAACAGGAAATAAGACAACAACAACAACAACAACAACAACAAAAATCTTCAATCCTTTTATTTAAAATATCTGAAACTAAAAACCCGACTGTACAAAAAATTAATTAGACAAAAGTTATTTTATTGCTTTTTACTCGATTTTTTTACACACTAATGTAAAATAAATATATTCTCATTTTATTTTTCGATAGTAGTTTATTTATTTAGAAGCTAATTAATGCATTAAAGGTGCGGTCTCCGTTGTTTGAAAGCCAATGTTGACATTTGAAATCACCAAAACAAACACACACACACACACACATTCACTCACGCAATCACACACTACGGACAATTTTCCAGAGATGCCAATCAACCTACCATGCATGTCTTTGGACCGGGGAGGAAACAGCAAAAATGACACACAAGCATAATCATGTAAAGGACAAAGACATATATTAGTTCTGTGTAACAAAACAAAACCAACGTTACTCACCTATCGAGAAGGAAAAAAGCGCCTCGGCGTCTTAAGTAAAGTCGGTCACATATTCACAGATTGGAGTTTCCCGAGTCAATAACTCCTGAGCTAAACACTGTTACTACACAAAACACGGTTGTAGCTGCGTCTCTACATTACTACGATAGAAAAGAGGTGTTATTTGTGTAGTAACAGCGTTTAGCTCAGGAGTTATTGACTCAGGAAACTCCAATCTGTGAATATGTGACCAACTTCCTGCTCCTTCAGTTCTCTCCAGCGCTGGAAAGCTGATCCTATATTAACACGTCCTACTTCTTACCTTATCGTAAGTCTTTCTTCTCTTTCTTTCTTTGTTTTTATCCTCCATGTCAATGTTAAAACCGCTTTCTGCTAATGTCACACATGCGCACTGAACTCTCTCTCCGCCCATATTGACAAGACACGCCCCTTTCTGCTCATTGACTACACGTTTGTTTTGTTTGTCAGCCCGACTCAGCTTTCTGAAGCATTTCTAAAACATCGTACACCCCACCTTTAATTTATATCAAATGACTATATAAATTGTCCTGCACTGTGTTGTCGGTCTTGTCCTGCACTGTTTGCACCAGGTTGCACAGTTGCACTTTATGTGGCTAAGACTACTTACAAGTCCTTATCACTGTCTTTGTTCTATGTAACACCCTGATCCTGGAGAAACGTTGTCTCATGTCACTGTGTACTGTAACAGCTATATATGGTTGAAATGACAATAAAAGCTTCTTGACTTGAAATTCAGGATGTGAGCGCCCTCTGGTGGCCAGTACACGTATTATAAGAAAGCCTGTTGTTGCGCCGCCAAACCGACAGGTGGCAACAGCGAACTCTTTAATACGCCTAACACAGAAAGGTCCGTTCCAATCCATCTTCCCCTCCCTTTATAAGCGCACTATATATAGGGTTTGCGTTGCAGTTTCCTGCACCCTACGTAGTGCACTAGGTCTTTATCAGTCGGTTATTTGGGATTAAACCGCTGAATTTCAGACGAACAAAATGGCGCCCGTCTGAAGTTACTTTAAATTTCCGTGATCGATATTATTCGCATATTACCGAGTTAGCTCGAAGCTAAGCTAATATTTATAGATTTATAAGCGTGTAAATTAAGTATGTTTGTGGCGAAAACCATAGCGGCGGATCATAAAGATCTGATTCATGATGTTTCATATGATTTCCACGGCCGCAGGATGGCAACGTGCTCCAGTGACCAAAGTGTGAAGGTTATTATTATGGTTATTATTGTTGTTTTTCTGCATATTGTACCTGTATATAAGCTCTAATAAAGCTGAAGATAAAGCACACAATGTATTTCTGTAAACAACGGAAGTTATTACAAACTCTCACGCGCACGTTCATGTATTTATCTGTTTATATTTAAAAAAACGTGATTCTGTTGACAATAGAATACGTAAATAGTACTTTAAGAATACTAATAACAGGTCGAGATGATTAATAATTAGATTGTGAGACTGTACTAAAGTGTTAAGTTAAAACTAAGATCTCAGCCATAACAAAGCCGATTGGCTTCCGTGCGCATGCGCAGGGCGACGTTCGTTATCACGCTTCGCCTGTAGGCGGCGCTGGTTTTCACACGGTTCTGTTCTGAGAAACATTTTAGGACAATAGATGTGACGTTCTGTTATTAAATTAAGACTCAGGAAAGAGACCAAGTAAAGAAATAAAGAAGAAAAGTCTTTTCATGGCTTCAAACACAGAATAAAAGACAGAAAAGCTGCAAAGATTAAAAATTAATCGATTTTGTCACATGGTTGTGAGCTTTGATTCTGTCCCTTATTAACACCACTGGATTGCTATTAACACTGATATAAACCATTTAAAATAAATATTTGGAGCTTAAAATGTACTGTGTGGGTCTGTGTGTGTGTGGGTCTGTGTGTGTGCTTCTGTGCGTGCGTGGGTCTGTGTGTGTGTGGGTCTGTGTGTGGGTCTGTGTGCTTCTGTGCGTGCGTGGGTCTGTGTGTGCATGCGTGGGTCTGTGTGGGGGTCTGTGTCTGTGTGTGTGCGTGGGTCTGTGTCTGTGTGTGTGCGTGGGTCTGTGTCTGTGTGTGTGCGTGGGTCTGTGTGTGTGTGCGTGGGTCTGTGTGTGGGTCTGTGTGTGTGTGGGTCTGTGTGTGTGCGTGCGTGGGTCTGTGCGTGGGTCTGTGCGTGGGTCTGTGCGTGGGTCTGTGTGTGGGTCTGTGCGTGGGTCTGTGCGTGGGTCTGTGCGTGGGTCTGTGTGTGGGTCTGTGTGTGGGTCTGTGTGTGCGTGGGTCTGTGTGTGGGTCTGTGTGTGCGTGGGTCTGTGTGTGTGTGGGTCTGTGTGTGCGTGGGTCTGTGTGTGGGTCTGTGTGTGGGTCTGTGTGTGGGTCTGTGTGCGTGCGCGTGGGTCTGTGTGTGTGTGCGTGGGGTTGTGCGTGTGGGGGTCTGTGTGTGTGTGCGTGCGTGTGGGGGTCTGTGTGTGTGTGTGTGTGTGGGGGTCTGTGTGTGTGTGTGTTCTTGTCCTAGGTTTGGGACAGAAGTGACAGCGGTGAGTGGCACTGCACAGCGAGCTGGAAGGTCAGCAACATGTTTCTTCTGAAATAAATCCACCATGTAAATGATATGTGATGTGATTGTGTTAACGTTGTTGTGTGATGTTTTCAGACTCACAGTGGCTCCGTGTGGCGTGTGACGTGGGCTCACCCGGAGTTCGGACAGGTTTTAGCGTCCTGTTCCTTTGACCGCACCGCCGCGGTTTGGGAGGAGATCGTCGGCGAGTCGAACGATAAACAGCGTGGCCTCAGTCACTGGGTGAGCTGAAATCATACACGTCTAACTGTACGGGTGTGTTTTATCTCGTCCTCTCCTTTATAGTCTGTGTTTTTACCAAAAGGGCATGAATGTGAGCTTTAAGTGTGTGTGTTTGTGTGTGTGTAGATTAAGAGGACAACGTTGGTGGACAGCAGGACGTCAGTAACAGATGTAAAGTTTGCTCCAAAGCACATGGGTCTGGTTCTGGCCACCTGTTCGGCCGACGGTGTGGTTCGTATCTATGAAGCTCCAGATGTGATGAACCTCAGTCAGTGGAGCCTCCAGCACGAGATCTCCTGCAAACTCTCCTGCTCCTGCATCTCCTGGAACCCCTCCAGGTGTGTGTGTGGTGGGGGGGTGGAGGTGTGTTTGGGGAACAGATCAAAGTGTGACTAAATGGAATCATTAATAAATAAAACTAACACATCGAACTGAATAGTGAGTCATTATCTTCTACATGTGGGCAAAAAAAAACAATAAGTGTGTGTGTGTGTGTGTGTGTGTGTGTTCATTTTCCAGCTCACGTGCACACTCTCCTATGATCGCAGTCGGCAGTGACGACAGTAACGTGACCTACACCGGAAAAGTCCAGATCTATGAGTACAATGAAAACACCAGGTGAGAGATGATGTTATTATAAAGATGAGCATTCTGACGTCATCAGAGACGTCCTACAGCTCAACAGTCGAGGTCTATATGACGTGTTTAAATACGCTCTCAGTCACACTGCAGCTTTCTGGTGTATAAACACTGCTCTCTGATACCTGATGTCATAACAAGCAGGTTAAAGAAATCTACAGCAACTGAAACACACGTCTTGTGTTCCTCAGCTTGTACACGGTGTACACAGCGACTGTACATCGTTACTCTCCTTACTGATGTCCCTCCTAACAGGAAGTACGCAAAAGCAGAGACCCTGATGACGGTCACAGATCCGGTCCACGACATCTCCTTCGCCCCGAACCTCGGGAGGTCCTTCCACGTCCTGGCCATAGCAACCAAAGACGTGCGCATATTCAAGCTGGTCCCTATGAGGTGAGCTGGTGAATGATACCAAAGAGCTGTTAAAATCTGAGCTGCTTTCTGAGGACACACAGAGAAGATGATGAACTTTAGAGTATCAGCGCAGTTTTGTTTTTCAAACTGATTTAATTCTTCCAGTTAATCGAATATGAATGTAAACGTTTCTGTTGTTGAGATCATCAGAGTAAAAGCTGAACCGATGCTTTATCCAGTGCTCCACAGCGCACACTAGTGGTTACTCATCTTTCCGAAGCTCTTTAACGTTTAAAGCACATTAAAGGTGTATTTTGTGTACTTTGCTGTTTGTGCTCCACCAGGAGGGAGAGCGCCACCAGCTCAGGACCAACCAAGTTCGAAGTCCAGCTAATGGCTCAGTTCGACAGTCACAACTCTCAAGTGTGGAGGGTGAGCTGGAACATCACCAGCACGCTGCTCGCCTCGTCAGGGGACGACGGCTGCGTCCGACTGTGGAAAGGTCAGATTCCTGAATAACAGGCTAATGAAGTTAAAGGTGGGGTCTCTGTTGTTTGAGAAACGCTTCAGAAAACTGCATCAGGACGACAAACAAAACAAAAACAAAACAAACGTGTAGCCAATGAGCAGAAAGGGGCGTGTCTTGTCAATATGGGCGGAGAGAGTGTTCAGTGCGCATGTGTGACATTAGCAGAAAGCGGTTTTAACATTGACATGGAGGATAAAAACAAAGAAAGAAAGAGAAGAAAGACTTACGATAAGGTAAGAAGTAGGACGTGTTAATATAGGATCAGCTTTCCAGCGCTGGAGAGAACTGAAGGAGCAGGAAGTTGGTCACATATTCACAGATTGGAGTTTCCTGAGTCAATAACTCCTGAGCTAAACACTGTTACTACACAAATAACACCTCTTTTCTATCGTAGTAATGTAGAGACGCAGCTACAACCGTGTTTTGTGTAGTAACAGTGTTTAGCTCAGGAGTTATTGACTCAGGAAACTCCAATCTGTGAATATGTGACCAACTTTACTTAAGACGCCGAGGCGCTTTTTTCCTTCTCGATAGGTGAGTAACGTTGGTTTTGCTTTGTTACACAGAACTAATATATGTCTTTGTCCTTTACATGATTATGTTTGTGTGTCATTTTTGCTTGTTTGTTTATCTACAATCGTATTGTTCTTCACTTCAGCTATGATAAAGACACATTTCTTTCCATTAGTTGCCTGGGTTACGTATGTATGTGTGGGGCGGAGCTATCGATACAGGGGTGGGACCCATTTGGGTTAGGGGCGTGTTTGTTTTGGTGATTTTATATGTCAACATTGGCTTTCAAACAAACAACGGAGACCCCACCTTTAATTATAGTGTTACATGAGCTGTAGCTGAACACCTAGACAGTGTTTATTGACCAGAACTGGGTTAACTGGTAGGACCTAGAGAGAGAACTCAACATCTCAGGTGTGGTTCCAGGTTTCAGAACTAATCTACAGAGCAAATACTACAGAAGTAATCAGAGATAATGTGCTAACTAGATAATAATTAGTTGTTGTTTGTCTGTGTGTGTGTCTGTGTGTGTGTGTGTGTGTTTATAGCGAACTACATGGATAACTGGAAGTGCACAGGGATTCTGCGAGGCGACGGCAGTCCGGTGAACGGTTCCTCCGTCTCGGCTGCGGCTCTGACCGCTGCAGCTTCAGGAGCTCAGAACAGCGCCGTGGGAGCAGCCAGCGTGGGCAGGTAGGACAGGCTTCTGACACGAACTCTCAGAAGTGTGTGTGTGTGTGTGTGTGTGTGTGTGTGTGTGTGCAGAGTGTGTGCTGAATTTGATGCATGCTCAAGTGTTTTTATAGAAGACAGAAATATATATATATTAAATATAGAGTGGGATTTTCCTAAAGCACAGACATGTGCTGATGTCATTCAGGTTTCAGTATAAATAATCCTCTAAAAATGTCCAATAAGACGTCTTCAGCTTATTTTCACTATCAACATCCTCCTCAGTGCACAGAGCCACGAGCTCAGCAGGAACGCTTTGTTTCAGTGGCCACTGAGATGCAGAGTGTGTGTTTTATAGCCCAGAAAATACAGGAAGTCCAGTTCCAGGCAGAAACCGCTGATCAAGCTGAATCCTGAATGACGAAGCTGTGACTCACTGTAACGTGACCGACTGCTGAGGTGTGTGTTTAACATGTCGCTGTGTTTAATGTGTGTGTTTGTCTTGTTTTAACAGAAAAAAGACTCAACTGATGCCAGGCTAACGGGGATTGACTGTTTGCTGCATGACACACACACACACACACACACACACACACACCTTCGTTCCCATCCTCAGTCGCACCTCATCCTCAATCCACTAATCCAACAGAAGCAACTGCAGTGTGTGAATAACAAGGGGTGTGTGTGTGTGTGTGTGTGTGTGTGTGTGTGCTGATGGAGATGCCCCACATTATGTTCTGTTTAATGCCCAGAGTAAATATTCTCACTTGTACCGTTCCTTGTGTCGTCCTTTTGTTTTTTTCAATCAACACAGAAACGAATCTGAGTTAATTGAGATTAAGAAGCTTTACCTGTAAAATAACTCCATCGCCATAGCGATAAGATTTATTTATCGTTTTCATTTTTATCTGTTCATTTCTGTCCTTTTTATTCGTGGGATTTTTCAGTTTTTTTTCCCTTTAGTTTATGATGAATAGCTGAAGGAAAAGATACTGAAGCGTCGTATTACAGACAGAAGCAGTTATAGTCCGTCGTCATATCACTAACAGAGACACGTGAGCATCGTGACGTCGTGATGCCGACACGTGAAATTCGCTCACCTTGTTTTTGGGGTTGTGTGTTTTGGTTGGGGTTTTTTATGATAATAAATACAAAGAGCATTTGGGTGGGGGGTTGTTTTGTGTGTTGATGGGGTTTAGTGGTCTCGGGGTGGGTATAGGGTCGGATCTGCGTGGGAGTCATGGTGAGGTGCGCCGTGCTACGTGCATCCCGTGCAAACGGTTGGGTGGTTGGTACTATCTATATCTATATCATATACTATATATCTATACTACTTCTCTAAGGATGTGTGGGGTCTCCAGGTGGGTTTGTACAGGGTTAGTGGGGGTTACTGGGGTTGTATAGGGTTGGTATATCTATAGTTATAGGAGGGTTTGTTGGGGGGAGAGGAGGGAGTGAACGGGTTTTTTTTAGGGATATATTGGTGGAGGGTGTAAAGGAAAGTGGAGAGAGAGAGAGAGAGAGATATAAATATATATCATATATATATATATATAAGAGTATAGTTTATATGAGTGTTTATAATATATATAAGAGTATGGTTTATATGAGTGTTTATATATATATAAGAGTATAGTTTATATGAGTGTTTATAATATATATAAGAGTATAGTTTATATGAGTGTTTATATATATATATAAGAGTATAGTTTATATGAGTGTTTATATATATATAAGAGTATGGTTTATATGAGTGTTTATATATATATAAGAGTATAGTTTATATGAGTGTTTTATATATATATAAGAGTATAGGTTTATATGAGTGTTTATATATAATATAAGAGTATAGTTTATATGAGTGTTTATATATATATAGAGTATGGTTTATATGAGTGTTATATATATATAAGAGTATAGTTTATATGAGTGTTTATATATATATATAAGGTATAGTTTATATGAGTGTTTATATATATATATAAGAGTATAGTTTATATGAGTGTTTATATAATATAAGAGTATAGTTTATGAGTGTTTATTTTATATATAAGAGTATGGTTTATATGAGTGTTTATATATATATATAAGAGTATGGTTTATATGAGTGTTTATATATATAAGAGTATAGTTTATATGAGTGTTTATATATAATAAGAGTAGAGTTTATGAGTGTTTATATATATATAAGAGTATGGTTTATATGAGTGTTTATATATATATATAAGAGTATAGTTTATATGAGTGTTTATATATATAAGAGTATAGTTTATGAGTGTTTATTTATCTATAAGAGTATGGTTTATATGAGTGTTTATATATATATATAAGAGTATGGTTTATATGAGTGTTTATATATATATAAGAGTATGGTTTATATGAGTGTTTATAATATATAAGAGTATAGTTTATATGAGTGTTTTATATATATATAAGAGTATAGTTTATATGAGTGTTTCTATATATATATATATAAGAGTATAGTTTATATGAGTGTTTATATATATATAAGAGTATGGTTTATATGAGTGTTTATATATATATAAGAGTATAGTTTATATGAGTAGTTTATATATATAAGAGTATAGTTTATATGAGTGTTTTATATATATATAAGAGTATAGATTATATGAGTGTTTATATATATATATATAAGAGTATGGTTTTATATGAGTGTTTATATCTATAAGAGTATGGTTTATATGAGTGTTTATATATATATATAAGAGTATAGTTTATATGAGTGTTTATATATATATATATAAGAGTATGGTTTATATGAGTGTTTATATATATATAAGAGTATGGTTTATATGAGTGTTTATATATATATATATAAGAGTATAGTTTATATGAGTGTTTATATATATAAGCGTATAGTTTATGAGTGTTTATTTATATATAAGAGTATGGTTTATATGAGTGTTTATATATATATATAAGAGTATGGTTTATATGAGTGTTTATATATATAAGAGTATAGTTTATATGAGTGTTTATATATATATAAGAGTATAGTTTATATGAGTGTTTATATATATATATAGAGTATGGTTTATATGAGTGTTTATATATATATAAGAGTATGGTTTATATGAGTGTTTATATATATATAGAGTATAGTTTATATGAGTGTTTATATATATATAAGAGTATGGTTTATATGAGTGTTTATATATATATAAGAGTATAGTTTATATGAGTGTTTATATATATATATAAGAGTATGGTTTATATGAGTGTTTATATATATATAAGAGTATGGTTTATATGAGTGTTTATATATATATAAGAGTATAGTTTATATGAGTGTTTATATATATATAAGAGTATGGTTTATATGAGTGTTTATATATATATAAGAGTATGGTTTATATGAGTGTTTATATATATATAAGAGTATGGTTTATATGAGTGTTTATATATATATAAGAGTATAGTTTTATGAGTGTTTATATATATATAAGAGTATAGTTTATATGAGTGTTTATATATATATAAGAGTATAGTTTATATGAGTGTTTATATATATATAAGAGTATAGTTTATATGAGTGTTTATATATATATACGCGTATGGTTTATATGAGTGTTTATATATATATAAGAGTATAGTTTATATGAGTGTTTATATATATATAAGAGTATGGTTTATATGAGTGTTTATATATATATAAGAGTATAGTTTATATGAGTGTTTATATATATATAAGAGTATAGTTTATATGAGTGTTTATATATATATATAAGAGTATGGTTTATATGAGTGTTTATATATATATAAGAGTATAGTTTATATGAGTGTTTATATATATATAAGAGTATCGTTTATATGAGTGTTTATATATATATATAAGAGTATGGTTTATATGAGTGTTTATATATATATAAGAGTATAGTTTATATTGAGTGTTTATATATATATATAAGAGTATAGTTTATATGAGTGTTTATATATATATATAAGAGTATAGTTTATGAGTGTTTTATATATATATATTAAGAGTATGAGTTTTATGAGTGTTTTATATTATATATTTTTAAGAGTTAGTTTATATTGAGTTGTTTATATATATATTATATGAGGGTATGGTTTATATGAGTGTTATATATATATTATGAGTATAGGTTTATATGAGTTGTTTATATATTATATAAGAGTATAGGTTTATATGAGTGTTATATATATAAGTGTATGTTATATGAGTGTTTATATACATTATAAGAGTATAGTTTATATGAGTGTTTATATATATATATAAGAGATATAGTTTATGAGTGTTTTGTTTATATATATATATAGAGTATAGTTTATGAGTTGTTTATATATTATATATAAGAGTATTAGTTTATGAGTGTTTATATATATATAAAGTAGAGTTTTATGAGTGGTGATATATTATGATAAGAGTATAGTTTATATGAGTGTTTATATATATATAAGAGTATAGTTTATATGAGTGTTTATATATATATATATATAAGAGTATGGTTTATTGAGTGTTTATATATATATAAGAGTATAGTTTATATGAGTGTTTATATAATATATATAAGAGTATGGTTTATATGAGTGTTTATATATATATAAGAGTATAGTTTTATATGAGTGTTATATATATATATAAGAGTATGGTTTATATGAGTGTTTATATATATATAAGAGTATAGTTTATATGAGTGTTTATATATATATATAAGAGTATGGTTTATATGAGTGTTTATATATATATATAAGAGTATAGTTTAATGAGTGTTTATATATATATAGAGTATAGTTTATATGAGTGTTTATATATATATAAGAGTATGTTTTATATGAGTGTTTATATATATATATAAGAGTATGGTTTATATGAGTGTTTATATATATAATAAGAGTATGGTTTACTATGAGTGTTTATATATCTATAAGAGTATAGTTTATATGAGTGTTTATATATATATAAGAGTATAGGTTTATATGAGTGTTTATATATATATATATAGAGTATGGTTTTATGAGTGTTTATAATATATATAAGAGTAAGTTTATATGAGTGTTTATATATATATATAAGAGTATAGTTTATATGAAGTGTTTATATATATATATAAGAGAATAGTTTATATGAGTGTTTATATATATATAAGAGTATAGATTATATGAGTGTTTATATATATATAAGAGTATGGTTTATATGAGTGTTTATATATATATTAAGAGTATGGTTTTATATGAGTGTTTATATATATATTATAAGAGTATAGTTTATATGAGTGTTTATATATATAAGAGTATAGTTTATGAGTGTTTTATATATATATAAGAGTATAGTTTATATGAGTGTTTATATATATATAAAAGAGTATGGTTTATATGAGTGTTTATATAGATATAAGAGTATAGTTTATATGAGTGTTTATCTCTATATAAGAGTATAGTTTATAGAGTGTTTATATAAATATATAAGAGTATGGTTTATATGAGTGTTTATATATATAATAAAGAGTATAGTTTATATGAGTGTTTATATATATATTATAAGAGTATCGTTTATATGAGTGTTTATATATATATAAGAGTATGGTTTCTATGAGTGTTTATATATATAAGAGTATAGTTATATGAGTGTTTTATATCATATAATAAGAGTATGGTTTATGAGTGTTTATATATATATAAGGAGTATAGTTTATGAGTGTTTATATATAATATAAGAGTATAGTTTATATGAGTGTTTATATATATATAAGAGTATAGTTTATATGAGTGTTTATATATATAATAAGAGTATAGTTATATGAGTGTTTATATCTCATATCCGAGTTAGAAGTTTCTATGAGTGTTTATAATCTATATAAGAGTATAGATTATATGAGTGTTTATATATATATAAGAGTATAGTTTATATGAGTGTTTATATTATATATAAGAGTATAGTTTATATGAGTGTTTATATATATAAGAGTATAGTTTATATGAGTGTTTATATATATATAAGAGTATGTTTATTGAGTGTTTATATATATATAAGAGTATAGTTTATATGAAGTGTTTATATATAAATAAGAGTATAGTTTATATGAGTGTTTATATATATATAAACGAGTTGTTATATGAGTGTTTATCTATCATATCTAAGAGTATAGGTTTATATGAGTGTTTATATATATATATAAGCGTATAGTTTATATGAGTGTTTATATATATATATAAGCAGTATCGTTTATATGAGTGTTTATACTATATAAGAGTCTAGTTTTATCATGAGTGTTTAATATATATAAAGAGTATGGTTTATATTGAGTGTTTTATAATATACTATATAAGGAGTATGGTTTATATGAGTGTTTATATATATATATATAAGAGTATCGTTTATACTGAGTGTTTACTATATAATAAGAGTATCGTTATCATGAGTGTTTATTATATATATACGAGTATCGGTTTATATGAGTGTTTATATATATAAGAGTATAGTTATATGAGTGTTTATATATATATAAGAGTATAGTTTATATGAAGTGTTTATTATATATATAAGAGTATAGTTTATATGAGTGTTTATATATATATAAGAGTATAGTTTATATGAGTGTTTATATATATAAGAGTATAGTTTATATGAGTGTTATATATATATATAAGAGTATAGTTTATATGAGTGTTTATATATATATATAAGAGTATAGTTTATATGAGTGTTTATATATATAAGAGTATAGTTTATATGAGTGTTTATATATATATATAAGAGTATAGTTTATATGAGTGTTTATATATATCTATAAGTATAGTTATATAGTGTTTATATATAAGAGTATAGTTTTATGATGTTTATATATATATAAGAGTATAGTTTATATGAGTGTTTATATATATATAAGAGTATAGTTTATATGAGTGTTTATATATATATAAGAGTATAGTTTATATGAGTGTTTATATATATATAAGAGTATGGTTTATATGAGTGTTTATATATATATAAGAGTATGTTTATATGAGTGTTTATATATATATAAGAGTATAGTTTATATGAGTGTTTATATATATATAAGAGTATAGTTTATATGAGTGTTTATATATATAAGAGTAT
Source organism: Tachysurus vachellii (assembly GCF_030014155.1). Lineage (NCBI taxonomy): Eukaryota > Metazoa > Chordata > Actinopteri > Siluriformes > Bagridae > Tachysurus > Tachysurus vachellii. The sequence goes on along the minus strand of NC_083480.1, from coordinate 18,056,098 downwards.
AGTTTATATGAGTGTTTATATATATATAAGAGTATAGTTTATATGAGTGTTTATATATATATATAAGAGTATAGTTTATATGAGTGTTTATATATATATATAAGAGTATAGTTTATATGAGTGTTTATATATATATAAGAGTATAGTTTATATGAGTGTTTATATATATATAAGAGTATAGTTTATATGAGTGTTTATATATATATAGAGTATGGTTTATATGAGTGTTTATATATATATAAGAGTATAGTTTATATGAGTGTTTATATATATATAAGAGTATAGTTTATATGAGTGTTTATATATATATATAAGAGTATAGTTTATATGAGTGTTTATATATATATAAGAGTATAGTTTATATGAGTGTTTATATATATATAAGAGTATAGTTTATATGAGTGTTTATATATATATAAGAGTATAGTTTATATGAGTGTTTATATATATATATAAGAGTATGGTTTATATGAGTGTTTATATATATATTAAGAGTATAGTTTATATGAGTGTTTATATATATATAAGAGTATAGTTTATATGAGTGTTTATATATATAAGAGTATAGTTTATATGAGTGTTTTATATATATAAGAGTATGGTTTTATGAGTGTTTATATATATATAAGAGTATAGTTTATATGAGTGTTTATATATATATATAAGAGTATAGTTTATATGAGTGTTTATATATATATATAAGAGTATAGTTTATATGAGTGTTTATATATATATAAGAGTATAGTTTATATGAGTGTTTATATATATATAAGAGTATAGTTTATATGAGTGTTTATATATATATATAAGAGTATAGTTTATATGAGTGTTTATATATATATAAGAGTATAGTTTATATGAGTGTTTATATATATATATAAGAGTATAGTTTATATGAGTGTTTATATATATATAAGAGTATAGTTTATATGAGTGTTTATATATATATAAGAGTATAGTTTATATGAGTGTTTATATATATATAAGAGTATAGTTTATATGAGTGTTTATATATATATATAAGAGTATAGGTTTATATGAGTGTTTATATATATATATAAGAGTATAGTTTATATGAGTGTTTATATATATATAAGAGTATAGTTTATATGAGTGTTTATATATATATAAGAGTATAGTTTATATGAGTGTTTATATATATATAAGAGTATAGTTTATATGAGTGTTTATATATATATATATATAAGAGTATGGTTTATATGAGTGTTTATATCTATATATATAAGAGTATAGTTTATATGAGTGTTTTATATATATATAAGAGTATCGTTTATATGAGTGTTTATATATATATAGAGTATAGTTTATATGAGTGTTTATATATATAAGAGTATAGTTTATATGAGTGTTTATATATATATATAAGAGTATGGTTTATATGAGTGTTTATATATATATAAGAGTATAGTTTATATGAGTGTTTATATCTATATAAGAGTATAGTTTTATATGAGTGTTTATATTATATTATAAGAGTATAGTTTATATGAGTGTTTATATATCTATATATAAGAGTATCGTTTTATATGAGTGTTTATCTATATATAAGAGTATAGTTTATATGAGTGTTTATATATATATAAGAGTATAGTTTATATGAGTGTTTATAGATATATATAAGAGGTATAGGTTTATATGAGTGTTTAATATATAAGAGTATAGTTTATATGAGTGTTTTATATATATATAAGAGTTATGGTTTATATGAGTGTTTATATATATATAAGAGTATAGGTTTATATGAGTGTTTATATATATATAAGAGTATAGTTTATATGAGTGTTTATATATATATATAAGAGTATCGATTATATGAGTGTTTATATATATATAAGAGTATGAGTTTATATGAGTGTTTATATATATAAGAGTATGGTTTATATGAGTGTTATATATATATATAAGAGTATAGTTTAATCTGAGTGTTTTATATATCATAAGAGTATGTTTATATGAGTGTTTATATATATATTGAGAGTATAGTTTATATGAGTGTTTATATCTATATATCAGAGTATAGTTTATATGAGTGTTTATATATATAAGAGTATAGTTTATATGAGTGTTTATATATATATATAAGAGTATGGTTTATATGAGTGTTTATATTATATATAAGAGTATAGTTTATATGAGTGTTTATATATATATAAGAGTATAGTTTATATGAGTGTTTATATATATATAAGAGTATGGTTTATATGATTGGTTTTATATATATATAAGAGTATAGTTTTATATGAGTTGTTTATATATATATAAAGAGTATAGTTTATATGAGTGTTTTATAATATATAAGAGTAGGTTTATATGAGTGTTTAATACATATATAAGAGTTAGTTTATATGAGTGTTTATATATATATAAGAGTATAGTTTTATGAGTGTTTATATATATATAAGAGTATAGATTATATGCGTGTTTATATAATATAAGAGTATAGTTTATATGAGTGTTTATAATATATAAGAGTATGAGTTTATATGAGTGTTTATATATATATATATAAGAGTATAGTTTATATGAGTGTTTAATACTATAAGAGTATAGTTTATGAGTAGTTTATTTTATATTAAGAGTCATGGTTTTATATGAGTGGTATAATATCTATATAAGAGTATGGTTTATATGCAGAGTTACTATATATAACTAGAGTATGTTTTATCATGAGTGTATAATATAATATACGAGTAGAGTTATATGAGTGTTTATAAATAAATCAGAGTATCGTTATATATGAGTGTTGTTTATAATATATATATAAGAGTATAGGTTTTATCTGAGAGTTTTATCTATATATATAAGAGTATAGGTTTCTATAGAGCTGTTTATAATCATATATAAAGACGTAATGTTTTATATGAGTGTTATCTATATATCTACCGAGTATAGGTTATATATGAGTGTGTTTATATAATCTAAGAGTATAGTTTATATGAGTGTTTATATATATATATAAGAGTATGGTTTATATGAGTGTTTATATATATATAAGAGTATAGTTTATATGAGTGTTTATATATATATAAGAGTATAGTTTATATGAGTGTTTATATATATATAAGAGTATAGTTTATATGAGTGTTTATATATATATAAGAGTATAGTTTATATGAGTGTTTATATATAATATAAGAGTATAGTTTATATGAGTGTTTATATATATATAAGAGTATAGTTATATGAGTGTTTATATATATAAGAGTATAGTTTATATGAGTGTTTATATATATATAAGAGTATAGTTTATATGAGTGTTTATATATATATATAAGAGTATAGTTTATATGAGTGTTTATATATATATAAGAGTATAGTTTATATGAGTGTTTTATATATATATAAGAGTATAGTTTATATGAGTGTTTATATATATATAAGAGTATAGTTTATATGAGTGTTTATATATATATAAGAGTATAGTTTATATGAGTGTTTATATATATATATAAGAGTATAGTTTATATGAGTGTTTATATATATATATAAGAGTATAGTTTATATGAGTGTTTATATATATATAAGAGTATAGTTTATATGAGTGTTTATATATATATAAGAGTATAGTTTATATGAGTGTTTATATATATATAAGAGTATGGTTTATATGAGTGTTTATATATATATAAGAGTATAGTTTATATGAGTGTTTATATATATATATAAGAGTATAGTTTATATGAGTGTTTATATATATATATAGAGTATGGTTTATATGAGTGTTTATATATATATAAGAGTATAGTTTATATGAGTGTTTATATATATATAAGAGTATAGTTTATATGAGTGTTTATATATATATATAAGAGTATAGTTTATATGAGTGTTTATATATATATAAGAGTATGGTTTATATGAGTGTTTATATATATATATAAGAGTATAGTTTATATGAGTGTTTATATATATATATAAGAGTATAGTTTATATGAGTGTTTATATATATATAAGAGTATAGTTTATATGAGTGTTTATATATATATATAAGAGTATAGTTTTATATGAGTGTTTATATATATATAAGAGTATAGGTTTATATGAGTGTTTATATATAATAAGAGTATAGTTTATATGAGTGTTTATATATATATATAAGAGTATGGTTTATATGAGTGTTTAAGATATAATAGAGTATAGTTTATATGAGTGTTTATATATATATAAGAGTATAGATTATATGAGTGTTTATATATATAATAAGAGTATAGATTATATGAGTGTTTATATATATCTAAGAGTATAGTTTATATGAGTGTTATATATATATAAGAGTATAGGTTTATATGAGTGTTTATATATAATATCAGAGTATAGATTATATGAGTGTTTTATATAATCTATAAGAGTATAGTTTATATGAGTGTTTATATATATATATAAAGAGTATAGGTTTATATGAGTGTTTATATATATATATACGAGTATAGTTTATATGAGTGTTTATATATATATAATAAGAGTAGAGTTTATGAGTGTTTATATATATATAAGAGTATAGTTTATATGAGTGTTTATATATATATATAAGAGTATGGTTTTATATGAGTGTTTATAATATATATAAGAGTATAGTTTATACTGAGTGTTTAATCTATCTATAAGAGTAATAGTTTATATGAGTGTTTATATATATATAAGAGTATAGTTTATATGAGTGTTTTATATCTATATATAAGAGTATAGTTTATATGAGTGTTTCTATATATATATAAGAGTATGGTTTATATGAGTGTTTATATCTATCTATAAGCGTATAGTTTATATGAGTGTTTATATATCTAATAAGAGTCTAGTTTATATGAGTGTTTATATATATATAAGAGTCTTGATTATATGAGTGTTTATATATATATATAAGAGTATGGTTTATCTGAGTGTTTATATATATATAAGAGTATAGTTTTATATGAGTGTTTTATATATATATCCAGAGTATGGTTTATATGAGTGTTTATATATATATAAGAGTATAGTTTATATGAGTGTTTATATATATATAAGAGTATAGTTTTATGAGTGTTTATATATATATATAAGAGTATAGTTTATATGAGTGTTTATATATATATAAGAGTATAGTTTATATGAGTGTTTATATATATATATAAGAGTATAGTTTATATGAGTGTTTTATATATATATAAGAGTATAGTTTATATGAGTGTTTATATATATATAAGAGTATAGTTTATATGAGTGTTTATATATATATAAGAGTATAGTTTATATGAGTGTTTATCATATATATAAGAGTATAGTTTATATGAGTGTTTATATATATATAAGAGTATAGTTTATATGAGTGTTTATATATATATATAAGAGTATAGTTTATGAGTGTTTATATATATATAAGAGTATAGTTTATGAGTGTTTATATATATATAAGAGTATAGTTTATATGAGTGTTTATATATATCATAAGAGTATAGTTTATATGAGTGTTTATATATATATAAGAGTATAGTTTTATCTGAGTGTTTCTATATATATATAAGAGTATAGATTATATGAGTGTTTATATATATATAAGAAGTATAGTTTATATGAGTGTTTATATAATATATAAGAGTATGTTTTATATGAGTGTTTATATACTATATAGAGAGTATGGTTTATATGAGTGTTTTATATATATATATATAAGAGTATAGTTTTATATGAGTGTTTATATATATATAAGTCGTATGGTTTATATGAGTGTTATTATATCATATAAGAGTATAGTTTATATGAGTGTTTATCTATATATAAGAGTATAGTTTATAATGAGTGTTTATATATATATAAAGAGTATTGTTTATATGAGTGTTTATATATATATAAGAGTATAGATTTCTATGAGTGTTTTATATATATAAAGAGTATAGGTTTATTGAGTGTTTAATAATATATATAAGAGTATAGTTTATATGAGTGTTTATATATATATAAGAGTATAGTTTATATGAGTGTTATAATATATATATATAAGAGTATAGTTTATATGAGTGTTTATATATATAAGAGTATAGTTTATATGAGTGTTTATATATATAAGAGTATAGTTTATATGAGTGTTTATATATATATATAAGAGTATGGTTTATATGAGTGTTTATATATATATCAGAGTATAGTTTATATGAGTGTTTATATATATAAGAGTATAGTTTATATGAGTGTTTATATATATATAAGAGTATAGTTTATATGAGTGTTTATATATATATAAGAGTATAGTTTATATGAGTGTTTATATATATATAAGAGTATAGTTTATCATGAGTGTTTTATATATATATAAGAGTATCGTTTATATGAGTGTTTATATATATAAGAGTATAGTTTATATGAGTGTTTATATATATATAAGAGTATAGTTTATATGAGTGTTTATATATATCTATAAGAGTATGTTTATATGAGTGTTTATATCAATATAAGAGTATAGTTTATATGAGTGTTATATATATATAAGAGTATAGTTTATATGAGTGTTTATATATATATACGAGTATAGTTTATATGAGTGTTTATATATACTATAAGAGTATAGTTTATATGAGTGTTTATATATCTATATAAGAGTATAGTTTATATGAGTGTTTATATATATATAAGAGTATAGTTTATATGAGTGTTTATATATATATAAGAGTATAGTTTATATGAGTGTTTATATATATATACGAGTATAGTTTATATGAGTGTTTATATATATATAAGAGTATGGTTTATATGAGTGTTTATATATATATAAGAGTATAGTTTATATGAGTGTTTATATATATATAAGAGTATGTTTATGATGTTTATATATATATAAGAGTTAGTTATATGAGTGTTTATATATATATAAGAGTATAGTTTATATGAGTGTTTATATATATATAAGAGTATAGTTTATATGAGTGTTATATATATATATAAGAGTATAGTTTATATGAGTGTTTATATATATATAAGAGTATAGTTTATATGAGTGTTTATATATCATATAACAGTATGGTAATATCTGAGTTTATAATAAATATAATAAGATATGTTTATATGAGTGTTATATATATATATAAGCGTATAGTTCATATATGAGTGTTTATATAATATCACCGAGTATGGTTTATATGAGTGTTTAATATATATATACAGCTATAGTTTATAATGAGTTTTTATTATCTATAAGAAAGTATGGTTTTTTATAAGCGCTGTTTCATCTATACTATAAGCGGGTAGAAGTTTATGACTTGTTTAAATATATATAAGAGTATAGTTTAATGAGAGTTTATATACTATCTAAATATAGAGAATGGTTTCACAGAGTATTTCTCTCTCACTATCAAATCGAAATTTTAGATAATAGTTGTTTCTACCCACACACCTAGTCACTAAACACATCTATAAACACACACACCTCTACGCTAAACATCTATAAACACACACACACCTCTACACTAAACACATCTATAAACACACACACACCTCTACGCTAAACATCTATAAACACACACACACCTCTACACTAAACACATCTATAAACACACACACACCTCTACACTAAACACATCTATAAACACACACACACCTCTACACTAAACACATCTATAAACACACACACACCTCTACACTAAACACATCTATAAACACACACACACCTCTACACTAAACACATCTATAAACACACACACACACCTCTACACTAAACACATCTATAAACACACACACACCTCTACACTAAACACATCTATAAACACACACACACACCTCTACACTAAACACATCTATAAACACACACACACACCTCTACACTAAACACATCTATAAACACACACACACCTCTACACTAAACACATCTATAAACACACACACACCTCTACATTAAACACATCTATAAACACACACACACACCTCTACACTAAACACATCTATAAACACACACACACACCTCTACACTAAACACATCTATAAACACACACACACCTCTACACTAAACACATCTATAAACACACACACACACACCTCTACATTAAACACATCTATAAACACACACACCTCTACGCTAAACATCTATAAACACACACACACCTCTACACTAAACACATCTATAAACTCACACACACCTCTACACTAAACACATCTATAAACACACACACCTCTACACTAAACATCTATAAACACACACACACCTCTACACTAAACACATCTATAAACACACACACACACACACCTCTACATTAAACACATCTATAAACACACACACACACACCTCTACACTAAACATCTATAAACACACACACACACCTCTACACTAAACACATCTATAAACACACACACACCTCTACACTAAACACATCTATAAACACACACACACCTCTACATTAAACACATCTATAAACACACACACACACACCTCTACATTAAACACATCTATAAACACACACACACACCTCTACATTAAACACATCTATAAACACACACACCTCTACACTAAACACATCTATAAACACACACACACACCTCTACACTAAACACATCTATAAACACACACACACCTCTACACTAAACACATCTATAAACACACACACCTCTACACTAAACACATCTATAAACACACACACACACACCTCTACACTAAACACATCTATAAACACACACACACCTCTACACTAAACATCTATAAACACACACACACCTCTACACTAAACACATCTATAAACACACACACACACACCTCTACACTAAACACATCTATAAACACACACACACACCTCTACACTAAACACATCTATAAACACACACACACCTCTACACTAAACACATCTATAAACACACACACACACCTCTACACTAAACACATCTATAAACACACACACACCTCTACACTAAACACATCTATAAACACACACACACCTCTACACTAAACACATCTATAAACACACACACACACCTCTACATTAAACACATCTATAAACACACACACACACCTCTACACTAAACACATCTATAAACACACACACACACCTCTACACTAAACACATCTATAAACACACACACACACCTCTACACTAAACACATCTATAAACACACACACACCTCTACATTAAACACATCTATAAACACACACACACACCTCTACATTAAACACATCTATAAACACACACACACACCTCTACACTAAACACATCTATAAACACACACACACCTCTACATTAAACACATCTATAAACACACACACACCTCTACACTAAACACATCTATAAACACACACACACCTCTACACTAAACACATCTATAAACACACACACCTCTACACTAAACACATCTATAAACACACACACACCTCTACACTAAACACATCTATAAACACACACACACACCTCTACACTAAACACATCTATAAACACACACACACCTCTACACTAAACACATCTATAAACACACACACCTCTACATTAAACACATCTATAAACACACACACCTCTACACTAAACACATCTATAAACACACACACACCTCTACACTAAACACATCTATAAACACACACACACACACCTCTACACTAAACACATCTATAAACACACACACACCTCTACATTAAACACATCTATAAACACACACCTCTACACTAAACACATCTATAAACACACACACCTCTACACTAAACACATCTATAAACACACACACACACACCTCTACATTAAACACATCTATAAACACACACACACCTCTACACTAAACACATCTATAAACACACACACCTCTACACTAAACACATCTATAAACACACACACACCTCTACACTAAACACATCTATAAACACACACACCTCTACACTAAACACATCTATAAACACACACACACCTCTACACTAAACACATCTATAAACACACACACACCTCTACACTAAACACATCTATAAACACACACACACCTCTACACTAAACACATCTATAAACACACACACACACCTCTACACTAAACACATCTATAAACACACACACACCTCTACATTAAACACATCTATAAACACACACACACACCTCTACACTAAACACATCTATAAACACACACACACCTCTACACTAAACACATCTATAAACACACACACACACCTCTACACTAAACACATCTATAAACACACACACACCTCTACACTAAACACATCTATAAACACACACACACACCTCTACATTAAACACATCTATAAACACACACACACACCTCTACACTAAACACATCTATAAACACACACACACACCTCTACACTAAACACATCTATAAACACACACACACCTCTACACTAAACACATCTATAAACACACACACACCTCTACACTAAACACATCTATAAACACACACACACACCTCTACACTAAACACATCTATAAACACACACACACCTCTACACTAAACACATCTATAAACACACACACACACCTCTACACTAAACACATCTATAAACACACACACACCTCTACACTAAACACATCTATAAACACACACACACACCTCTACACTAAACACATCTATAAACACACACACACCTCTACATTAAACACATCTATAAACACACACACACACCTCTACACTAAACACATCTATAAACACACACACACACCTCTACACTAAACACATCTATAAACACACACACACCTCTACATTAAACACATCTATAAACACACACACACCTCTACACTAAACACATCTATAAACACACACACACACCTCTACATTAAACACATCTATAAACACACACACCTCTACACTAAACACATCTATAAACACACACACCTCTACACTAAACACATCTATAAACACACACACACCTCTACGCTAAACATCTATAAACACACACACACCTCTACACTAAACACATCTATAAACACACACACACCTCTACATTAAACACATCTATAAACACACACACACCTCTACACTAAACACATCTATAAACACACACACACCTCTACACTAAACACATCTATAAACACACACACACACCTCTACATTAAACACATCTATAAACACACACACACCTCTACACTAAACACATCTATAAACACACACACACCTCTACACTAAACACATCTATAAACACACACACACACCTCTACACTAAACACATCTATAAACACACACACCTCTACACTAAACACATCTATAAACACACACACACACCTCTACACTAAACACATCTATAAACACACACACACCTCTACACTAAACACATCTATAAACACACACACACCTCTACACTAAACACATCTATAAACACACACACACACCTCTACACTCAACACATCTATAAACACACACACCTCTACACTAAACACATCTATAAACACACACACACACCTCTACATTAAACACATCTATAAACACACACACACACCTCTACACTAAACACATCTATAAACACACACACACACCTCTACATTAAACACATCTATAAACACACACACACACCTCTACACTAAACACATCTATAAACACACACCTCTACACTAAACACATCTATAAACACACACACACCTCTACACTAAACACATCTATAAACACACACACACACCTCTACATTAAACACATCTATAAACACACACACACCTCTACATTAAACACATCTATAAACACACACACCTCTACACTAAACACATCTATAAACACACACACACCTCTACACTAAACACATCTATAAACACACACACACCTCTACACTAAACACATCTATAAACACACACACACCTCTACGCTAAACATCTATAAACACACACACACCTCTACACTAAACACATCTATAAACACACACACACACCTCTACACTAAACACATCTATAAACACACACACACACACCTCTACACTAAACACATCTATAAACACACACACACACCTCTACACTAAACACATCTATAAACACACACACACCTCTACACTAAACACATCTATAAACACACACACACCTCTACACTAAACACTTACACACACCACCTCTACACTAAACACATCTATAAACACACACACACACCTCTACATTAAACACATCTATAAACACACACACACACACACCTCTACACTAAACATCTATAAACACACACACACCTCTACACTAAACACATCTATAAACACATCTATAAACACACACACACACCTCTACACTAAACACATCTATAAACACACACACACACCTCTACATTAAACACATCTATAAACACACACACACCTCTACACTAAACACATCTATAAACACACACACACCTCTACACTAAACACATCTATAAACACACACACACACCTCTACACTAAACACATCTATAAACACACACACACCTCTACACTAAACACATCTATAAACACACACACACCTCTACACTAAACACATCTATAAACACACACACACCTCTACACTAAACACATCTATAAACACACACACACACCTCTACACTAAACACATCTATAAACACACACACACCTCTACACTACACTCTATAAACACACACACCTCTACTAAACACATCTACACACACACCTCTACACTAACACATCTATAAACACACACACACCTCTACACTAAACACATCTATAAACACACACACACACCTCTACATTAAACACATCTATAAACACACACACACACCTCTACACTAAACACATCTATAAACACACACACCTCTACACTAAACACATCTATAAACACACACACACACCTCTACACTAAACACATCTATAAACACACACACACCTCTACACTCAACACATCTATAAACACACACACACCTCTACACTAAACACATCTATAAACACACACACACGCCTCTACACTAAACACATCTATAAACACACACCTCTACACTAAACACATCTATAAACACACACACACACCTCTACATTAAACACATCTATAAACACACACACACCTCTACAATAAACACATCTATAAACACACACACACCTCTACACTCAACACATCTATAAACACACACACACACCTCTACATTAAACACATCTATAAACACACACACACCTCTACACTCAACACATCTATAAACACACACACACCTCTACATTAAACACATCTATAAACACACACACACCTCTACATTAAACACATCTATAAACACACACACACCTCTACACTAAACACATCTATAAACACACACACCTCTACACTAAACACATCTATAAACACACACACACACCTCTACACTAAACACATCTATAAACACACACACCTCTACACTAAACACATCTATAAACACACACACAGACACCTCTACATTAAACACATCTATAAACACACACACACACCTCTACATTAAACACATCTATAAACACACACACACACCTCTACATTAAACACATCTATAAACACACACACACCTCTACACTAAACACATCTATAAACACACACACACCTCTACACTAAACACATCTATAAACACACACACACCCCTCTACACTAAACATCTATAAACACACACACACCTCTACACTAAACACATCTATAAACACACACACACACCTCTACATTAAACACATCTATAAACACACACACACACCTCTACACTAAACACATCTATAAATACACACACACGCCTCTACATTAAACACATCTATAAACACACACACACCTCTACATTAAACACATCTATAAACACACACACACACCTCTACATTAAACACATCTATAAACACACACACACACCTCTACACTAAACACATCTATAAACACACACACCTCTACACTAAACACATCTATAAACACACACACACACCTCTACACTAAACACATCTATAAACACACACACCTCTACACTAAACACATCTATAAACACACACACAGACACCTCTACATTAAACACATCTATAAACACACACACACCTCTACATTAAACACATTTATAAACACACACACACACACACCTCTACACTAAACACATCTATAAACACACACACCTCTACATTAAACACATCTATAAACACACACACACCTCTACACTCAACACATCTATAAACACACACACACCTCTACATTAAACACATCTATAAACACACACACCTCTACATTAAACACATCTATAAACACACACACACCTCTACACTAAACACATCTATAAACACACACACCTCTACACTAAACACATCTATAAACACACACACACACCTCTACACTAAACACATCTATAAACACACACACCTCTACACTAAACACATCTATAAACACACACACAGACACCTCTACATTAAACACATCTATAAACACACACACACACCTCTACATTAAACACATCTATAAACACACACACACACCTCTACATTAAACACATCTATAAACACACACACACCTCTACACTAAACACATCTATAAACACACACACACCTCTACACTAAACACATCTATAAACACACACACACCCCTCTACACTAAACATCTATAAACACACACACACCTCCACACTAAACACATCTATAAACACACACACACACCTCTACATTAAACACATCTATAAACACACACACACACCTCTACACTAAACACATCTATAAACACACACACACGCCTCTACATTAAACACATCTATAAACACACACACACCTCTACATTAAACACATCTATAAACACACACACACCTCTACATTAAACACATCTATAAACACACACACACACACCTCTACACTAAACACATCTATAAACACACACACCTCTACACTAAACATCTATAAACAAACACACACCTCTACATTAAACACATCTATAAACACACACACACACCTCTACACTAAACACATCTATAAACACACACACCTCTACATTAAACACATCTATAAACAAACACACACATCTCTACACTAAACACATCTATAAACACACACACCTCTACACTAAACACATCTATAAACACACACACACACACACACACCCCTCTACATTAAACACATCTATAAACACACACACACCTCTACATTAAACACATTTATAAACACACACACACACACACCTCTACACTAAACATATCTATAAACACACACACCTCTACACTGAACACATCTATAAACACACACACACACACACACACACCTCTACACTAAACACATCTATAAACACACACACACACCTCTACACTAAACACATCTGTAAACACACACACACCTCTACACTAAACACATCTATAAACACACACACACACCTCTACACTAAACACATCTATAAACACACACACACACCTCTACATTAAACACATCTATAAACACACACACCTCTACACTAAACACATCTATAAACACACACACACCTCTACATTAAACACATCTATAAACACACACACACCTCTACACTAAACACATCTATAAACACACACACCTCTACACTAAACACATCTATAAAAACACACACACACCTCTACACTAAACACATCTATAAACACACACACACACACCTCTACAATAAACACATCTACACACACACACACACACCTCTACATTAAACACATCTACACACACACACACACACACACACACACACACCTCTACACTAAACACATCTATACACACACACATCTCTGTTTAGTTCTCTGTAAATAAATCATGTCTTAACGTCTCCCACCAGAACAGGAAGTGACCTCGTGTTCTGACCTCTCCTGCTGTCTCAGGTCTGATCAGCTTCCTTCAGTGAGAGACTTTACAGAAATAAATGATTGTGTAAGCTTAATCTGAGGATCTGCAGCAGACACCGTACACATTTGTCCTTTATTTACTGAAGTGTCTATCAGATTTGCTGCAGTATTTTTTCCTGGACCCTGAAATAAACATTTTTACTCTAGTCATAATCCCCAACGTCTGTTCGTTTCTAGGGTCATAAATCTATTATTATTATTATTATTATTATTATTATTATTATTATTATTATTATTATGTAAAGTCAATAATAATAATAATAAGCAGATCATCTTGGGATCCAATCAGCTTTTAATTGCGCCTCCTGTTGGCTGGATGGACGGCCTGCAGTCACACTGGCTCCTGATGATGATGTAACACAGCGGCATTTAATCTCCTCTGCATGGTGGAAGACCCCACTGTTGGCTGCTCTAGATTCTGATTAAGATTAATCATGTATTAAACAGAAGATACCAAATAAAGTTAAATTCAATCATCAACTGCTGAATCAATACCTCTGGAAGTCTAAATCCTACCACAGGTTCAGTGACCTCATCAATTCACGACGAATACAAACAGACGTATCTTTAAATAATGAATCATTTTCTTAGGAGTTGTAAATGTATCATGTGGAAGTCTGAGGTTTACACTCCTATAACTCACACACCCTGACCCCTAACCCTTTACTCCATACATCTAACCCTTTAAACCTGGTCTCTGCCCTCTTCAGAACCGGTGAACCTCAGACCACAAGACGGTCCTGTGTTCAGTCCCTCTGGTGTCTATGGCGTCCATCACGAATACTGTAACATACAGATACAGAACATGTTCACAAGCAAAGTCTTTTGTATTGTTTGGTTTATTTGTGTGCAGAAAATAAAGACTGTTACAGCATGAAGTGTGTTTACTAAATCTGACATCTCTGCACATCTTTGTGTGTAAAACGAAACGCTTTTATATTACTGCAACATGGTTTTATGGTTTATCATATAAAAAAGGTTTTCCAGTAATAGAACAGACTGGAAATTTAGATTAGAATATAATCTGGGGGTCACGGTGGCTTAGTGGTTAGCACGTTCGCACCTCCAGGGTCGGGGTTCGATTCCCACCTCCGCCTTGTGTGTGTGGAGTTTGCATGTTCTCCCCGTGCCTCGGGGGTTTCCTCCGGGTACTCCGGTTTCCTCCCCCGGTCCAAAGACATGCATGGTAGGTTGATTGGCATCTCTGGAAAATTGTCCGTAGTGTGTGATTGTGTGAGTGAATGAGTGTGTGTGCGTGTGCTGGGTGATGGGTTGGCACTCCGTCCAGGGTGTATCCTGCCTTGATGCCCGATGATGCCTGAGATAGGCACAGGCTCCCCGTGACCCGAGGTAGTTCGGATAAGCGGTAGAAAATGAGTGAGTGAGTGAGTGAGTAGAATACAATCTGTAATAGGTTTCAATTAAAACATTATAAAAGATTACATTTCAACATTCATTTGATTTTTGAGAATGAAGATTTCCTTGATTTTTTTTCCATGTAGCACTTTGTTGATTAAGTAACGCACAATTTTAGAAGAAAAAAAAGTGTATATTAAATTTTTACAGTTTTATTGTTGCCACGTTTCCCCTTAAAATGAAAAGAGAAGATTCTATTAAACATAAAAATTATTCATAAAGCATCTTAACCCTTAAAAGAGCTCATGAGGTCTAGGAGTCGTGAGGAGGACTTTTAAGAGGATTAAGAGTTTCTTTATCAGAGAAGAAAATAACTGAAAGGTGAAGAGGGAGAAGAAATGTGTTGAATACGATATTTAATAATGATAGTGAGTTAATAAAATGATACAGATTAGATTGTGTAGGGATTATTTTTGTCACCAATCGTGTGTGTGTATGTGTGTGTGTATATATATATATATATATATATATATATATATATATATATATATATATATATATATATATTCTGTCATTATGTCATTTACTCTAACATCTCTGAAACAGAGCCGAAATGCCACAGCAGCAGAAATGATATCATTTGTCTCTATGACATTTCTGCTCTGTGTCGGAGACGTTTACATTTACATTTACATTTATTACGTTTATAACATACAGATGTTAGAACATCTATAATACGATCAGTCACGAACATAATCCCTACATGATATAGACTCAAATATCTTAATATAGAGACAAAGTAAAGCTTTATAATAGACCAGATTTTAGGCCCTGGTTTAAGCCCCGCCTCCTCTCTAAGATAAAATTCATAGTTATTCATAGTCTATAGCAACAGCTCATTCACAGGGACTCATTACAATGGCATAAACAGATAAAACTGTCAATGTTTGCTCGGTTTTCTGTAAGGAGACATTTTTAATGACTGTGGAATGAGTCTCCAGTGTCAGAGCTTTATAACAGTCTGAGGTTAATTAAACCTGCTACAGAGCTTCAGGGCTCAGAGTATCTTGTTTACATGATATTGCAATCTGGTGTGTGTGTGTGTTTGTGTGTGTTTGTGTTAGATATTTTTTCCCCCACCTGGCTCCGCCCAGACTGGCACACCTTCTGCCCCCTCCTTCTCTTCTTGAGCAGACGTGTGAAGGTGAACACACGCACTTGCAGATGCCACCTCACCCACAACGCCGATACCCAGCCGTCGTGTCCAATCAGGATGCAGAGCGTGAATGATCAGTTTTTTTCTGCCAAAAAGATTCTATTCCTCTTGTTCACTCTAACAACAAAGTTTTCGTTCTCATCCTTAATGCTTGTACTCTAAATCCTAATCCCTGATATCTAACCCTTAATGCCTGTACACTAACAGTGTCCTTAATTCTAACATGAATCTGTAATCCCTAAACCTTTAACCTTTAAAGCTACACCACCTACAACCTACTCTATAATTTCCAATACCTGACCACTAATCTGTTATTTAATCTTCAATTCCCTACACTGTTAACACACTGTCTCCTGAATGTCCTATACCTAATCCCTAAATCTCTAGCCCTTAATCCATAAATTACATCATCTGCAGCAGCTACACCATAATCCCTTATTTCTAATCCTTGTACTCAAAACCCTTAATCTGTAACTCTGATCCCTGACACGTCCTGAATATAATCCTACATCCCGTACTCTAATACCTACAGCCTGTACCCTAATCCCCATGTCTTATTCCCAGATCCCTTCTTCCTATACCCTAATCCCTATGTTCTTTACTATAACATTTACATCCTAATTTCTAATCCAGAACCTCAAATCCCTAATAAAAAAACACTTTTATTTGATCAAACTGAGCTGAACATTTTCTCTGTAATATAAGTGACGATTTTTATTATAATTGTTCTGTCTGTCTCAGGTAAAAAAATTAAATCCTTGTATAAGAGGGTACAAGTCACCTCTCCAGCTTTCACACACACACACACACACACACACACACACACACACACACTCACTCACTTACATACACTCTCACACACACCAGGGCCCAGGATCTATTCAATTAAACTCCCATCAGGGGAACACACATGTAGGACACACACACACACACACACACCTGAGTCATAAACAGTTTGTGTAGTAAATCTGTCGGCGAGGCTCACATGACGAAGGTCTTTATTAAACTTCAAGGTCACTCACGTCCTGTTTGTCTCCGGTGTCTGGCTGTGTTAGTCTAAACACCAGGAAGTTTAAAGAGTCATTTTGTGAAACAATTCAGAAACATTATTCACTAGAATTGTGGATACACAACATTATGTGTCATACTTAAGGTCATACTGAAGAAGCCATTTGATTGGTTTTGGCACTTTAAGGCTAATGGGACTAACAGATTGTGGAAGCTAACAGTGTTATTCAGATGGGATTCGTTTTCCAGGAGGATGTGTGGAGTGATTCTAATCTTCAGATAGCCGTGTCTTCATGATACACAAATACACATCTTTTGGATTTGTTTTGAGATGATCGAAAAGATTGAGTGCTTCCTGAAGAAAAAGGAATCCCTTCAGAATAAGGCCTTATTTTTAGATGTTTCTATACCCGCACACACAGTTAGATTAGCACCATGTTATACTTTAGAGCGTGAGCACGTCTCTGCCGATCGAGTGTCTTTGGAGTAAAGAGGAGAAACTGTGTACATTTTATTTATAGCTGTAACACTCCTTTCATCATCTGATCTCTCAATGTAAACTTGGACCATTTACTGTGTAAATGTTTATGATTAACTTTCATAACACTGTGTGTGTTCAGTGCTAGTGTTAAGCAAGGTATGGTTTATCTCAGCCCCTGCAATTGAAGTAAGATGTTTAGACTGCGTCTTGAGTGTGTGTGGGTCTGTGTGTGTGTGTGCGTGTGTGTGTGTGTGTGTGTGTGTGTGTGTGCGTGTGTGTGTGTGAGTGCAGGAATGTGAGACAGAGAGAGCACTCCCCACCTCCCAATGTGAAATGGCTGTGTCTGTCACAGTGAAAGAATGTAAGCCCTGCATTTGACCTCTACACACACACACACACACACACACACACACACACACACACACGTCTAGACGGTACATGTGTGTGAACCATTTGTTGGATGAAACTTGACACTTCCAACATTGGAAAGAGAGAGAAACATGGACAGAGATGAAGAGTGGTGCAGCACAGGTGTTAATGCCACAGTCTGCTTCTGTCTGACCTCACACACACACACACACACACACACACACACACACACATGAATTAATAGAACAATACAAGTTTGTTAAAATACAGAAGTAGACATTTTCTGGTATGGTGTTCCTCAAGATTCTGTTTCAGGCACATTCCTTTTTACACTTTTTTTTATTCATTTTATTTTTAATATCAAAGACATTATGACCAAAATCAGTCATTTCATTATGAAATCATATATGGTGTAAATGTTCTGTGGCTTAAAAGCATGGTGCAGGGACAGGAATCTCACACTGTGGTGATGGTAATAAGTGTGTGGTGATGTTGGTAATATGTGTGTGGTGATGTTGGTAATGAGTGTGTGGTGATGTTGGTAATACGTGTGTGGTGATGTTGGTAATACGTGTGTGGTGATGTTGGTAATACGTGTGTGGTGATGTTGGTAATACGTGTGTGGTGATGTTGGTAATAAGTGTGTGGTGATGTTGGTAATACGTGTGTGGTGATGTTGGTAATACGTGTGTGGTGATGTTGGTAATACGTGTGTGGTGATGTTGGTAATACGTGTGTGGTGATGTTGGTAATACGTGTGTGGTGATGTTGGTAATACTTGTGTGGTGATGTTGGTAATACGTGTGTGGTGATGTTGGTAATACGTGTGTGGTGATGTTGGTAATACTTGTGTGGTGATGTTGGTAATACGTGTGTGGTGATGTTGGTAATACGTGTGTGGTGATGTTGGTAATACTTGTGTGGTGATGTTGGTAATACGTGTGTGGTGATGTTGGTAATACGTGTGTGGTGATGTTGGTAATACTTGTGTGGTGATGTTGGTAATACGTGTGTGTTGATGTTGGTAATAAGTGTGTGGTGATGTTGGTAATACTTGTGTGGTGATGTTGGTAATACGTGTGTGGTGATGTTGGTAATACGTGTGTGGTGATGTTGGTAATACGTGTGTGGTGATGTTGGTAATACGTGTGTGGTGATGTTGGTAATACGTGTGTGGTGATGTTGGTAATACGTGTGTGGTGATGTTGGTAATACGTGTGTGGTGATGTTGGTAATACGTGTGTGGTGATGTTGGTAATACGTGTGTGGTGATGTTGGTAATACGTGTGTGGTGATGTTGGTAATACGTGTGTGGTGATGTTGGTAATACGTGTGTGGTGATGTTGGTAATACGTGTGTGGTGATGTTGGTAATACGTGTGTGGTGATGTTGGTAATAAGTGTGTGGTGATGTTGGTAATACGTGTGTGGTGATGTTGGTAATACGTGTGTGGTGATGTTGGTAATACGTGTGTGGTGATGTTGGTAATACGTGTGTGGTGATGTTGGTAATACGTGTGTGGTGATGTTGGTAATACGTGTGTGGTGATGTTGGTAATACGTGTGTGGTGATGTTGGTAATACGTGTGTGGTGATGTTGGTAATACGTGTGTGGTGATGTTGGTAATACGTGTGTGGTGATGTTTGTAATACGTGTGTGGTGATGTTGGTAATACGTGTGTGGTGATGTTGGTAATACGTGTGTGGTGATGTTGGTAATACGTGTGTGGTGATGTTGGTAATACGTGTGTGGTGATGTTGGTAATACGTGTGTGGTGATGTTGGTAATACGTGTGTGGTGATGTTGGTAATACGTGTGTGGTGATGTTGGTAATACGTGTGTGGTGATGTTGGTAATACGTGTGCGGTGATGTTGGTAATACGTGTGCGGTGATGTTGGTAATACGTGTGCGGTGATGTTGGTAATACGTGTGCGGTGATGTTGGTAATACGTGTGTGGTGATGTTGGTAATACGTGTGTGGTGATGTTGGTAATACGTGTGTGGTGATGTTGGTAATACGTGTGTGGTGATGTTGGTAATACGTGTGTGGTGATGTTGGTAATACGTGTGTGGTGATGTTGGTAATACGTGTGTGGTGATGTCTGTGTCTGTGTCTGTTTGTATCAGGGCTTTGTGTCAGACAAATATTATAAAGATGGTCTGTTTCTGCCAGTTGAAGTGAAATCAGCAGCGTGGCAGTGATTAGTGTGTGATTATTCCTGTCCTGATACCATACAGTGACAGTGTTACTTTCATCTCCCCCTGAGTGCGTGCATGTTAGTGTTACACCCCGAGGGCAGTCTACACACACACACACTCACACACACACGCACACACACACACGCACACACACACACCCTCACACACACTCACACACACACTGCAGGAAAGTCCATTTTATCACACACACTTGTCCTGCTGTAGGGAGAAGCATGCACTTTTCCAGTCTGCGGTGTGTCTCCTGCTCCAGATGTTCCTCACACACACACACACACACACACACACACACACACACACACACACACACACACACACACACACACAGAGCAGTCAGTGATCTGGAATGTGGAACACGGCATGTCCTGATCTCACACTTCCTGAATACAATGAAGGTGGACTTCAGCTTGTCCTCTCTCTCTCTCTCTCTCTCTCTCTCTCTCTCTCTCTCTCTCTCTCTGTCTCTTTTTTAATTTCATTATGTCTGTTTTCCTTTTTTGGTTTCTGCTGTTTGCTCATTTTTCACTCTTTCCTTCCTTTTCTTTTTTAATCTTTGTTCCCTTTCCTATTTGAATTTCATTTTCTTTCATTTCTCTTTAACAATCTTGCTCTTCCCTTTTTATTTCTCTCTCTCTCTCTCTCTCTCTCTCTCTCACACACACACACACACACACTTACAAACATTTTTGTAATTCTACTTCTGTCAGTAAATCTGTCTTTATATATTTTCTCTTACACTTTTTCCTCTTCTTTTTTTCACTCTTTCTGTCTACATTTGTCTTTGCTTTCATTTTTATTATTCCTATTTCCCCTTCTTCCAGTCTCTTGTTTATATTCTTTTCTACCATCCTTCTTCTCTCCTTTCTTAGGTTTTCTCTTTTACTATTTTCCTTTCTCAGTCTCTCTGTTTCATTCTTTTCTTAAAATTCTCTTTATTCTCTGCTCACACACACACACACACACACACACACACACACACACACACACACACACACACACACAAACATATCCTTTCTCTGAACTTTACACATTTCAAGCTGCCATTTTGTTCAGAGACACTGAGGTGTGAGGGTCATGTGATCACCACAAATCCAAGATGGTGGAACATACAGCTGTTTTTTGTATCAGCCATTTATTTATTTATTTATTTATAGATTTGTTTGTTTGTTTGGTAAAGTTCTTGCAGTTGGACGCTTTCGTTAGGATATAAGCCACACTGCAGTGTGCAAGAAACTGTGAAAGAAATGAGGAGTGTGCATGAACAGTATGCTGTTTTAATAATGAAACATGTTCTATCAAAATTAAGTCCCTGTCCTATGGACCATGTCTATGTCTCTGTCCATGTTTCTGTCCCTGTCTCTGCCTCTGTCTCTTTCTCTGTCCCTGTCTCTTTCTTTGTCCCTGTCTATGTTTTTGTCCCTGTCTATGTCTCTGTCCCTTTCTCTGTCCCTGTCTTTGCCTCTATATCTTTCTCTGTCTCTATGTTTCTGTCCCTTCCTATGTCTCTGCCTCTTTCTCTGTCCCTGTCTATGTCTTTGTCCTGCCTCTGTCTCTTTCTCTGTCCCTGTCTTTGCCTCTATCTCTTTCTTTGTCCCTGCCTATGTCTCTGTCCCTGTCTTTGCATCTAACTTTTCCCGGTCTCTGCCTCTCTCTCTGTCCCTGTCTTTGCCTCTATCTTTTCCCTGTCTCTGTCTACGTCTGTCCCTGTCTATGTCTCTGTCCCTGTCTATGTCCCTGTTCTTGTCTATGTCTCTGTCCCTTTTTTCTTTCTCTGCCCATGTCTTGTCTCTGTCCCTTTTTTCTTTCTCTGCCCATGTCTTGTCTCTGCCTCTGTTTCTGTCTCTGCTTGTCTCTGACTCTGTCCCTGTAATTGTCTCTGACCCTGTCTCTGCTCACACTTGTTCAGTGTGGTCTGATGAGACAGCAGTGTGTGTGTTTATATGTGTGTGTGTGTGTGTGTGTGTGTGTGTGTGTGAACTCAGTTGTCTGTGACCTTCCTGTGGCCCCGCAGGTGTCAGCCGAGCAAAGGGGGAGAGGTGCATTTCTCTCTTTTTCTTTCTCCCTCACTCTCTTTCACACACACACACACACACACACACACACACACACACACACACACACACACACACGCACACACACATACTTGCATACACTTGGTGGTGTGTCTGTGTCTATATTTACACTGATCTTGTTTTTGTCTGCATTAGGCTACTCTCTCTCTCTGTCTCTCTCTCTCTCTCTCTTTCTGTCTGCAGTAAAATAATCTAAGAATTTTTCAAAATCTGTTACTATATGATTGTATATATATATAATTGTATTTATTCTATTTTTAATGTTTACTGTGTAGATTTGTCACACTTTAAATGTAAAATTCGTTAAAATGAGTATTTACTTTACTTAAAAATACTTTTTTTTTTACATTTAATTTCATATTTTACATTTCTGCTGTAAAATCTTTTGTATTTTAATCTTCATGGTGTGAATGTAATATTCTGTAAAATTCCTGCTGGAGGTTTATTAAACTTTACATCTATCACACTTTAAGTTTAACATACAGTAAAATAACTGCAACAGTTTCATACTTTACATTGAACCTAAATCTTCTACTGCAGATTTCTCATGATTTTCTCACTCTTTACATTATTTATGACGTAAATACTTTCAATTGATCCAAGATAATATTTATATTTATATCATATATATATATTCTATATTATATATATATTATGTTCATACGTTTTTCATTATTTATATGTATACTGTAGATTCATCAGATCACATTTCTCCTCCTGTTCCACATCTCCTACAGAAACCAGATCATGATGTGATTTACCCCGAAATAGAGACAGACGTCAGACTGGATAGCGTTTAAAACCTTTATTTGTTATCTCTCCATTCGTGTCTGTTTGGTGAAATAAGATACAGCTTTTCTGTTCTGTGTTACTTTAAAGTCCAAACATCTATCACTCACTAAATAATAATAATAATAATAGTAATAATAATAATAATAATAATTAAAAAAGTCAAATAAATAAATGGCAAGCGCTGGCATTAATAATGATCATTTCTCTGGAAGTTATAAAAGCAGCAGCGAGTGTTGTCCTTTATGCGACCGCCTCGTAATTATCACATAGCAGATATTGGAAAAAAATAGAAGAAGTACTTTTTGTAACTTATGTTTTGACTATACTGTAGTATTCTTTTATTACCTCTTTATAACTTTAGTTTTTTTTTAAATTTTTTACAAAAGACAAAAAGCACAATTGTAGGGCATTCACAAAAAACCAGATGCCGCCAAGTTAAATTTCTCACCGTAATATCTTCTATACATTATATTACAGTATTAACATTTGTTCTCTTGTGTTTTTTTTTTTGTCTACCCATTGGGTAGGATATGTGCATAATATTTTCAAGTTATATATTTATACAGCACAGTACGAATAAACAAAGTCGGACTTGTGAAAAAAGCACCGTAGGAAGTGAGGCACAACAAAGGTGGGGGGGGGATTTTTTGGGTGGAGGGGTTTGTTTTAGGGGGTGTTTGGGTTGGGGTTGTTAGAGGGTTGTTAGGGTGTTGTTTGGGGTTCGGAGTGCAAAGTGAAAAGGTTCCTATTTCTGCTTTACCACAACTTTTAGGCACCAAATCTGCTCGTAGAAACATGCAACAAACGTCAAAATATAATCAACACTAAGAGGTTTCTAAAGTGTAGACGTAACAGAAATACACAACACAAAAGAAACACAGAAGAACATAAGAAAGAAAACACGCAAAAGTACTTAAACATAAACATGAGACACTGGAGAGCAGCATTAGCATTTGCATTAGCAATAACGTTAGCGTTAGCATAGCAGCAGGACCTCGAGCACACACATACACACAAAATGAGGAACAACGAGTGAGAGCCGATGGAGTCGCACTGAGTGCAGAATTTCTAACTTTTTTAAGATGGCAGTAAAAACTAAAGATGTTTCTGGTGACGGTTGAAGTGTAAACTTTTACAAATCCACCTAATATTATCAAACATGTTTCAAGAATTGTTCATTAATTAGCTTTTTTTCCTACAGATTATTTGATGTCAGCTTACTAGCAATCCTTTTTTCAATTACAAAGTATAGTAGTAGCCAAACAATAGCTATCTTGTTAGCAAACTTAGTTAACTATTAGCATGAGAGGTAACACCTGCACTGGGTAATTAGCTAGTTAGCCTTAAAGCACTGATGTAATTAGCTTAGGTATCCTTGCAAAGGAACTACGGTGTTTAATTGCAAGCAGCATTTT
Source organism: Tachysurus vachellii (assembly GCF_030014155.1). Classification (NCBI taxonomy): domain Eukaryota; kingdom Metazoa; phylum Chordata; class Actinopteri; order Siluriformes; family Bagridae; genus Tachysurus; species Tachysurus vachellii. The sequence goes on along the minus strand of NC_083480.1, from coordinate 18,029,499 downwards.
TGCTAAGCTCACTTTGAAGTTGAACAAATTAAGATAAAGCTTAGTGGTGGTTAGCGTGTTTGGATGGAGGCTAGCCAGTTAGCATGCTGATGTGGATGTCTACAGGTCGTTCCTGTACACGTTCCTCTCCGTGAACGAGTGTGCTTTCAAAACTGCAACATCTTAAGGTTAGCAGAACGTTTTAGAACATTGCGTTTGGTTCCCAGAAGGTTCAATTGGATGTTTTTGAGGAATATTTCATAACATTTCTGCAACATTTTTAGTTCCCAAGATGTTTGCTTTTGTATCGCTGGACATTAAAACATCACAGAAACGTTATCTTTAGTAACTCTACAGTTTTACTGATTTTACTGAAACGTAACTCGTTCCACAACAAGATGGCCAACGTTTCAGCGAAACAGGAAACAAATAAAAGTTGTATCAAAGGAATACCTCATAACTAATTTGTTGAATTTTTTTCTAAGCATTAGTGAATTTATGCACCAGCGGTTCCCGGTTCTCAAGGCGGTTCTTAGAAAACATTCCGTGTGTGAAGAAAGAAGCGTAGATCAACTGGCCAGTGACGTGCTCAGCGTGTGGATGTGCATAAGAGTACGTTTCCCATGATTCCCTTGCATTTGGACCATGCTGAAGCGAGCGAGTTTTAAAGTGCTATTTTGAAAAGATGAAAATGATGCTTTAAAATGAACAGAATTTAAACAACACCCCCTTTTCAAGTGCCATCTTGTGGGTTAAAATGGATTTTTTTAGGCTGGAACAGAAGTCGCTAGTTTTAAGAAACAAAAGTGAAATGAAGACTAAAATATGTGAAGAATCAAACCAAAGTAAAAATACTAAGTTAAAGTTAGTGCAATGTAGATTTTTTCTCTGCATTTTGATGATATCACTGAGATTTAAGTAAAAATTACACAAATCATGGCACTCCGATTTGGATTTTGATTGGTTAATAAATTAAGAATTTTTTTGTGCATTAACATAAAAAAAAAAAAAAATAAAAAAAAAATAAAAAAAAATCCTATATCCTGCGTAGTTTCTTGAGCAATTTGCAAAAAAAAAAAAAAAAAAAAAAAGACGATTATCTTAAATAAATGAAAGCATAAAAAACACAGGAACAGAGAAGTTGCGACAAGCCTGAACATCCACACGAGGCCCACAAGTTGTAGCAAAATAATTCAAATAAAAAAAGTAAAAAATTGAGATCCACTTAAGCTTGGTTCCTTGATTTTCTGGATTATTAAATTGTGCAAGGGAGCGAGTGCTTGGAGGGAAGCCACACCCCCTTTCGCATATTTATGAACAGGGTCTAAAGAGCACAGCCCCTCCCACTCTGTGCTTGTCAGTCAAGTCGGTTTGTCGCGTCTTCCATCCTTTGCCTTCCTCTGATTGGACGGCGGTGCGTTATTGCTGTGCTGGTGCAAGAAAGAGGAAGAGGGGGAGGAGGAGGAGGTGAAGTTTGGGTAAGATTGACCAATCACATCGCTGTAAGTGGGTGGTGGTCCTTGCCCCTGAAGGCGTGAGTACGAGGCGCTCTTGCCCGAGTGTGTGCTGGGCGGCCTGGGCCCATAAACGTCCATGATGTCGCTATCAAAGACAGTGCGATTGGGCGGAGCTCGTACAGAGGCACGGCTCAGCTCCAGCTGCTGCTCGGGGCTTCTCAGGGCAAGAGTGCAGGGTCCTTTATAGGGTGGCGGCTCCTCGCCGTCTGACAGGCAGATTGTGGGCGGGAGCTCGATTTGTGTCTGCATTTGTGGGTATGTGGGCTGGAAACGGCTCGACTGCTCCCTCTGGATAAATGAAGGAGGTACGAAGCGATCGAAACTCCGTGGCCCGAACATAACCTGTGTGAAGGAGAGAGAAATAACAAATTCAACACCATTCTTCATCAAACATCACATCACATCACATCACATCACATCACATCACATCACTGAACAGTATTCCATTTGCTGAAATTAAATATCTTCACACCACAAACACTAAGTGGCAGCCTTAAATATTAATATTTACACACCATGATTTATCTTTAAACAACACAGACATCAGTATCTGCCACCAAACACCAACATTCACCATCACACAGAAACACTCACCACCACACACCACCAACATTCACCATCACACACAAACATTCACCATCACACACCAACATTCACTATCACACACCAACATTCACTATCACACACCAACACTCACCATCACACACCAACACTCACCATCACACACCAACACTCACCATCACACACCAACATTCACCATCACACACCAACACTCACCATCACACACCAACATTCACCATCACACACCAACATTCTTCACTAAATACCAACATTCCCCATTAAACATCAAGACACCACTTTTCATCCATAACACCATTCTTCATCAGCCAAGAACAAATACCAGTTTCCAAACACAAAAGAAATTTACAAACACTCAACATCATTCATCATATCAAACACTAACAAAATCATATGATATTAATTTTGATTAAAACATTCTTTACATACCTCTGTGGCTCCTTGTTGTGTCACCAGACTGTCTGTGGGCCACGAACATCCGCTCTGAGAGAAACACACACACACACACACAATGAGACTCTAATGCACTAAACACTTCTGCATCTGTCTTTCTTCCACTCCCTCCATCTCTCTCACACACTCTGTTTCACTCTGTGTCACTATGAGCAGTCTAGCAGTGCCTCACACAAACACACACACACATATCTTGAAAGCAGGCATGCACATGTTGGAGCTGTGTCAGATATGTCATACACACCAACTTCCTGCACACACATACACACACAGTACAAATATGCAGGAAATACACACCCACATTCATAACCGTGGACGACAAAGACCAGAATGTGAACTCACCCACCACCAACCCACCCAACTCAGCGTGCACACACACACACACCCACACACACTTACTGGCTGCATGGCTCCACCCCGGCGGTGGCGGCTGAAGAAGGCTGACAGTCTGTAGTGGTTGAGCAGGCAGATGATCACGACCACCATAACGGTCATCACCACGATTATGATTATTATCTGAACAAACTCCAGTTCAGCTGAGGAACAGACAGACAGAAAGAGAGAGAGTGAGAGAGAGAGAGAGAGATTTTATTCAATTATCCTTTCACATTCAAACACTACAAAAAATACCTCCTTGTACTCATAAATGACACTGAATTAAGATGAACATCCTGTACTGCGCTCCTCATTCCTCCCACCAGGGGGCAGTGGAGAGGAAACTTCCGGAATTACTGACTATTCATTTCAAAGGACACAATTCTGACAGTTGACTAGATAGATAGATAGATAGATAGATAGATAGATAGATAGATAGATAGATAGATAGATAGATAGATAGATAGATAGGAGGATTAACTGCCAGTTTGGGGTCTAAGCCATTTGCTGGTAATTTAACAACAGAACAACAAAGTGCTAAAAACATATAGAGAAAGGAGTGAAAGAATGAAGGAAAAAAGAAAAGAACGAAAGAAAGGAAGAAAGAAAAAAAGAAAGAATGAGAGTGCTCACACTAAATGTTTGTGTCCTGAGCCTTTTGCTAATATGCTACCACCTCAGCCTGGATAGCGGTGGCTAAGCTAGTTCCACAGACAAAACTTGTTTTCTAATTAATTAACATCAGAACATTCCAGTTGAACAAAAAGAGGAAAAAGAAAGGTAGACCGGCAGAGGAAGAGGATAAGGCTAATTCTCTGTGTTTGGGATGGTACATTTTCTTCTTGGCTGAAAGTTGCAGAACAGAACAGCAGATAGAATGATAAAAAGAACGAGACAAAGAATGAAAAGAGAAAAAAACAACATGCTAATTTCCCAAGTTTGTGTCAGAAGATTTAACTAACGTACAAACAGTGTCGGGGTAATTCAGGTCAGACTTACACACACTCCATCAGATCAGACACTTTAATCTGCTTAGCTTCAGGTCTTACTCACATACACACACACACACACACACACACACACACACACACACACACACACACACACAGTGTGAGTGAACCACAGCAGAGACTTGATGTCTTTACCCTGAGCGGAGTGTGAGACAGACACACTGAGAGGTGTTATGTAAGTCCTTATAAAGAAGTGTGCACTCCTACACTCACTCACTCAATCACTCACTTACTCCTTCACTCTCTCACTCCTTCACTCACTGACTCGCTCACTGACCCACTCACTCCTACCTCACTCACTCACTGACCCACTCACTCCTTCACTCTCTCACTCCCTCACTCACTGACCCACTCACTCCTTCACTCACAGACTCACTCCTTCACTCACAGACTCACTCCCTCACTCACTGAC
>NC_083480.1:18012674-18020174 GCF_030014155.1 Tachysurus vachellii | reverse complement strand
TCTTTTTGTTTGTTTCATTACACCAGTTTCTACCTATCTGCTATTCTCTCTCTCTCTCTCTCGTGGCTTGAGATCTTGGCAAATCTCTCACGCTGTCTGTGTTTTCCATCTTTTGTTGTTTCTCTTTGCTGTTGTTGTAGTCTTCACTCTATTTGATTCTCTGTCTGTGTGATTACTTGCAGCTGCTGTCAGAGCGACAGACAGACAGACAGACAGACAGACAGGCGGCTGGAACTGAGCACAATCGTCTCACTGATGAATCTGACTTTCATAATGAGGGTCAGAGTGACACATGAACTTTGACACCTGCCCCTCCTTCCCCCACCACCAAAGAACAAAATCTACACACACACACACACACACACACACACACACACACACACACACACACACACACACACACACACACTACACCTGATCTGTCATGCTTGCAGTGCCTTATTGGAGACCCATCAACAGCTGAAAACAACAGTGTCGTCTTGTTACAACTGGGTTCTGCATGTTCTGCCATTTTTCCTAAAATGGCTGACATTCTGGTGAAATAAACACTAACGCTAACCAGACGTCAGTTTTAGCATTTGGGACAGAGCCAGCACTACGCTAAACAATGACACAGACAAAAGAAGGGAGGTATCCATGACCTTTGAACTGAGAGAAAATGAAAAGCTGGGGGTTGTTGTCTGGGAGCATGACCTAGCCCATGCATGCCTGATGAGTGAGTGTGCTGTGTATATTAGTATGACACACACACACACACACACACACACACACACTCAGTGTGATAACATCATGCCTGGCGTGGCAGTGTTGTGTCTGCGGTCTGGCCGCACCATTTTACAACAACAAAAACGACAAAACGGTCTGCATTCCTGAGAAGGAACTGGCACAGCAGCACCGCTCCAGGCAAATCTACAGCCTATGTCCTTATTCCAACATAACGTCCTTCCAGCAACGCTTGCTAGCATTCGAACCAACTTGTATTTTTGCTATATTAGTTCACTAATCCCTAACAGCTAACTAACAGCAAGCTAACATAAACAGGACAATAGTGTAATGTTAACTAGAGAAAGAAAACCACAGCTTTAGCCCTGCAGATTAGCATGAGATCCAGTTATACTTCAAAAATGATGAACAGCTCGAAAAAGATTAGCAAGCTAGGTCCATCATATATGTAGCATTGACCTCTGAAATGCGTAGACATTCAGTCATACGGCTGGAACAACAGCTGGAAGTAAATAATAAGAGTCAAAGTAAAAAAACAACAAAAAAAAACAAATAAATAAAGCAAGATGCTAACAACAAAGTTGATTATTTTAGTTCTCTTATAGCACAACAAATTTCCTACAAAAACATTTTTAGCTTATTCTAGTACAACAGGTCATATGTTATATCCTTTTATTGTTACATTCAACGCTGTGGGATGTCTACATTCCTGTTTTCAGGTACGCTGCAGCAGTTAGCCGCTCTCTTTTACTTATACAATATAATAGCTACAATTAGCATGAACTAGCCAGCTAACTCGCCAGCTTCACTGCTAATAATTAATCGATTCACTCTACTTTGTTTCTTATCTCTTTTTTTACTGATATGTACGTTTCTAAAACGACCGATTTCACTTCATTTGTGTTGTTCAGTGTTTTAATGTTTGTATTTTTGTCTATTTCTGTGTTTATAAGTGAGACAAAAACACTAAAACTCATTGAGTAACACATTGTGAACAGCATCGTTACATGTTTCAGAGCTGCTGAATTCCCCGATCTGATTGGTCAAAAGGTGTTAATTGAGATTATATCAGTGCTCTACCGAGACAAGCGAGACTAAAGCGAGGCCGGTGAGGGAAGCACCGTTTATAGCTGCTATAATAGGAGAGAAAACAGGAACTAGTGAATAAATGCATGAGTTTCTTTAATGAAACTAAAAATGTTCCCATGGACAGATTGTAGTGCTATAAGTGGAATAAAACACGGGAGCGCACTGTTCAAGCACTATAACGTGTTTCACCATTACGACCTGTAATAACAGTATGGTTTAATGTACTGTGTGAAACTATTGGCACCCCACTCTGAGACTAGCGTGTTTTTACAAGCAAAGTAAACCAGACCAGACCAGATTGATATTTAAATGAAAATCATGTCTGAAGACACGAATCAGACCCTCGACAAAAGACACACAACTCGTTCATCATCAGGACTGATCAAGAATGCGCTGTCTGAGACAACAAACACAACAAGACGCACAAACCCCCAAGCAGCTGACTCTGAAATGCACATACGGTCCTTTAAAACCCCCTGCTCACCCACCCCCACCTCATCATCCCGGGGCATCTGGGGACACCTCGGGTGTGTGGAGGGGGTGTATAGGATGAGGGTGACTCTGAGGACACACACACACACACACACACACACACACACACACACACACACAAAATCGAGAACCAGGGCCAATGTCAAGGCTGAGTCTCAGCTGCAGCTGTTAAAAGGCCAAAGCTTTTATCCACTATCTCACTCATCCCCCAATGTAGAGGGGCGGCAATGCGGTTTATGACCCCTAAAACACCCCCCAACACCCTCCCACCTTAGCCTTCCGGGGGCTGTTATATTCTTACCCACTTATAAACACACACCAAGAGCAAGCTGCATTGTTTTAAAGTGTTCACACTGCACTGAAACTCTCCCTGAATATCTCCATGACTCCATCTTCTACATGTTAGAAATTAAACATAACTTAATTTGTAAAATATATAATTACGAGATATGTGCTTAAAAAAAGCAATAAATGAAACTAGAGTGGTGGAAAATAGCATAAAGCCTTCAGTAGCCAGTTTTCTTTAACAGACTAAAAAGTACATCTACTGAAAATACTCAAGTAACTGCTTCAGTATCACATCTACTATAACTGCTTCAGTATGACGTCTACTATAACTGCTTCAGTATCACGTCTATAACTGCTTCAGTATCACGTCTATAACTGCTTCAGTATCACGTCTATAACTGCTTCAGTATCACGTCTATAACTGCTTCAGTATGACGTCTATAACTGCTTCAGTATCACGTCTATAACTGCTTCAGTATCACGTCTATAACTGCTTCAGTATCACGTCTATAACTGCTTCAGTATGACGTCTATAACTGCTTCAGTATGACGTCTACTATAACTGCTTCAGTATGACGTCTGCTATAACTGCTTCAGTATGACGTCTACTATAACTGCTTCAGTATGACGTCTATAACTGCTTCGGTATCACGTCTACTATAACTGCTTCAGTATGACGTCTATAACTGCTTCAGTATGACGTCTACTATAACTGCTTCAGTATGACATCTACTATAACTGCTTCAGTATGACGTCTGCTATAACTGCTTCAGTATGACGTCTACTATAACTGCTTCAGTATGACGTCTGCTATAACTGCTTCAGTATGACGTCTACTATAACTGCTTCAGTATCACGTCTACTATAACTGCTTCAGTATGACATCTACTATAACTGCTTCAGTATCACATCTACTATAACTGCTTCAGTATGACGTCTGCTATAACTGCTTCAGTATCACGTCTACTATAACTGCTTCAGTATCACGTCTACTATAACTGCTTCAGTATGACATCTACTATAACTGCTTCAGTATCACATCTACTATAACTGCTTCAGTATCACGTCTATAACTGCTTCAGTATCACGTCTACTATAACTGCTTCAGTATCACGTCTATAACTGCTTCAGTATCACATCTACTATAACTGCTTCAGTATCACGTCTACTATAACTGCTTCAGTATGACGTCTACTATAACTGCTTCAGTATCACGTCTATAACTGCTTCAGTATCACGTCTATAACTGCTTCAGTATCACGTCTATAACTGCTTCAGTATGACGTCTATAACTGCTTCAGTATCACGTCTATAACTGCTTCAGTATCACGTCTATAACTGCTTCAGTATCACGTCTACAACTGCTTCAGTATGACGTCTATAACTGCTTCAGTATCACATCTACTATAACTGCTTCAGTATCACGTCTATAACTGCTTCAGTATCACCTCTACTATAACTGCTTCAGTATCACGTCTATAACTGCTTCAGTATCACATCTACTATAACTGCTTCAGTATCATGTCTACTATAACTGCTTCAGTATCACGTCTACTATAACTGCTTCAGTATCACGTCTATAACTGCTTCAGTATCATGTCTATAACTGCTTCAGTATGACGTCTGCTATAACTGCTTCAGTATGACGTCTGCTATAACTGCTTCAGTATCACGTCTATAACTGCTTCAGTATCACATCTACTATAACTGCTTCAGTATCACGTCTATAACTGCTTCAGTATCACGTCTACTATAACTGCTTCAGTATCACGTCTATAACTGCTTCAGTATCACGTCTATAACTGCTTCAGTATCACGTCTACTATAACTGCTTCAGTATCATGTCTACTATAACTGCTTCAGTATCATGTCTACTATAACTGCTTCAGTATCATGTCTACTATAACTGCTTCAGTATGACGTCTGCTATAATTGCTTGAGTATCACGTCTACTATAACTGCTTCAGTATGACGTCTACTATAACTGCTTCAGTATGACGTCTGCTATAACTGCTTCAGTATGACGTCTGCTATAACTGCTTGAGTATCATGTCTATAACTGCTTCAGTATGACGTCTGCTATAACTGCTTCAGTATGACGTTTGCTATAACTGCTTCAGTATGACGTCTGCTATAACTGCTTCAGTATGACGTCTGCTATAACTGCTTGAGTATCATGTCTATAACTGCTTCAGTATGACATCTACTATAACTGCTTCAGTATGACGTCTGCTATAACTGCTTGAGTATCACATCTACTGTAAATGATTAGCAGCACAGATGTAAACTGCTAAAGCCATCATTTACACCTAACATTACACTGTAATAACGTTTTGATGACTAAAACTCACCCCCTGTTCCCTAGTGCCCTAGTGCCCTACTTTTCAGTTTTATAGTTATAGTTGTCTACAAAAGTAGCAATGCAGTGTGGTGTCTGTAAGGAGAGAGCTGTTTCACACACAAGCCACACTTCATTTACTTTAATACTTACTTTCTGTTTAATATCTGGCAGGTAACCGAACAAAACAAAATCTGTTACTACAACTGTTATATAGTGTACTTTAGAATTCAGTCCTCTGATTGTCTTTAAGCCAGCACACACACACACACACACACACACACACACACACACAGATCAGGAGTAGGACTGACAGCTGACCTTGGGTGTGACCTCATCACACTCTCACACACCCACACAGACGTTGAGAGACCTGACAACCCCCAACAGACAAACACACACACAGCCATAAACATAGCCATAATAAACACAGACACACAGACACAGTAACACTCCTATCACACATACAGACAGACTTACTGAGAGCCCACAGCACCCACACACCAACACACCCCAACACACACACACACACACACACACACACACACACACAGGTCAACACACACACATACACATACACACACATACACACAAACACACACCCACACACACCAACAGACACACACACAGATCAACACACACACCAACACACCCACACAGATCAACACACACACACAGACCAACACACACACACAGACCAACACACACACACACACACACACACACATCATCTATGTACATTAGGTTTCAGGTCAGTTTTATATTAATCTCAGTACTGTATTTAATAACACGCTCAGTGGGATTGTCCTCTATGAGAAGGACGCACACATCAGTGCTATCACTGCATCCAAAAATAAGGACTCTTAGAACATAGCCATCTTCATGCCGCCTCCCGAGTGGGACAGACTCTATATCTCAAAAAACGCCTACCTCGGCAGCCTACTTCCCAGATGGACTGTTGGAACACGTCAATGTTACTATTAAAACTTTAAAAATATTTTCTCTCCATATCGCAATGTAACTGCAGTGCTGTATATCATCCTGCTCTTCTGTCATCCATCTGCTTCTTAAACTTCTCTCCGACGTCTAGACGGACTGCATCTAAACTGCAGGTTCTGAGTCATTGACACTCAGTTCTGGACTCTGATTGGTCATCAGGTGCTGATTAATTCTTTCTAACAGCAGCTCTGACTGTACCTCAGGTTTATATTTATGCACTAGCCCTGATACCTTATTGTTTCTATAGCAACAGCTCATTCACCTCGCTGTGTACGGTGACATCTTTTGTAACAAGAAATGTGTTTCTCTAACATTTATAGAAGGAGTCTCCAGTGTGAGTGCTTAAGATCAGCGGTTTCTCTGTAACCTGCCAGGTTTTTTGCTTCATTAGCTTTTTCCACAACACAAAAAAATTCTTCACAACATACACAAGTGTACACTTTTGTGCTGATGTAGGAAATGAACCAGCAGCAAGGTGGTGTGGAGGGTGGAGTAACAGCCCTGTCGTTTTTTATTTCATACACACTGTGCAAATACGTTTCAACTCATAATGCACAACGGGGTGCCGTTACTTATACACACAGTGAGCAACTGAATCCTAAAGACTCCTGACGGTCATATATATGTCTATGATAAGTACAAATATAGTATAAAGACGCTACGACGATATTTGATGTCGTTCGTTTGAAACGAATTCATGTACCGATGGAACTAAAGGCTTTGGTGTTAAAACAGTTGGACTTATTCTGCGTCTAGGCCTGACATCCTGTTTCCCAGCCTGCCCACCACCACTGCCATGCTGAAAACAGATTATACCATTCCTCCTTCACAACAGGAGTGTGTGTGCGTGAGTGTGTGGTATTGAGCGAGATCTAACCGAGACGCACTTTAAGCACGTTTCTCCTTCTGTACAACCTGCTTCTCGAAATACGTCTCTATTAATAGCACACTCCTGTTTTTTTGAAAGCAGCGAGGCTGTTGGTGGACAGGATTGGTTTTAGCTAGAGCAAACACCCCACAGTGACTGGTGAAGCTCTGCCGAGGTTTTCCAGCAACAAAACCCATTTCTCCTGCGAGCAACTTCTGTAAAAATGGTACTGCTTTGCTTTTAAAGTCATGTGACTCACTGATGAGAAGGAAGCTGATTAAATCAGTTCGATTCCCTTTACATTTCGAAGGAAATCGTTTCAAAGAATGCACTAAAAATCTGTAATTTGGTTTTGTTTGGTTATTTTGGGGGTTGGGGGGGACACTTACTTTTGGGCACCTCCGTAGTGCACACTTATATATAACATAACCACTAAATGTTATGTTATATATTTTATTATTGTGTTTCTGTCTGGCTGGAGTTTAACTCACATTATATCACAGTAGAACACAGATAAAGACATGAATCTAAAACACACACACACACAAAACACACACACACACCTATATAATAACATATGATGAAAATAAATTATCGTTCAGGTTAGTAAAGTTGCTTTTACTCTGACGTTGTAGTCAATAATGAATCCAAATACACACACAGACAAACAAGGGGGCCAAAATTTATGTCTCTTTTCCATTTC
>NC_083480.1:17982674-18010174 GCF_030014155.1 Tachysurus vachellii | reverse complement strand
TGTTCTGTGTACATACATAAATATTATATATCACCAGGGTGTGTTAGGTGCCGTTATTTCCTCCTGTGTGTGTGTTCATATCCTTCTCTATTCTACAGACATGTGAGTGTGAAGTAGAGGTCATAGAATGAGTCAGTGTTTTTTGTCTGTCTATCCTGTGTGTGTGTGTGTGTGTGTGTGTGTGTGTGTGTGTGTGTGTGTACTTTAGTCTATGTTACTGTGTCACTGCAATTATCACACTACACAAGACTTTTTCTTAGTAGTTTCAGTAGCTTTTTTTATTCTTAAAAAAGATTTTACATATACTGTATATATATATTTTGTGGGACTAAATAACTACATGCTGTTAACAATATAAATATAAAAATATATAATATTTAGTGCACAACAGCTACTGCTTTACCCTAATTAGTGTAAAAACAACAGATAAATAAATATTCAGTTTATTTCTCTTTCTGAATGTAAGGATGTGTGTTTGCTGAAACACTCCAGATTGTGTTCAGGTGTGTGTCCTGTTTGCTGTAATGAGTCTAGATCTCATCTGAAGAGACCCCCTGGTGTTCCCAAACTGTGTGTAATCACTTCAGATGAGATCTAGAGATCTAGACTCATCTGAAGAGGACAAAAAAAACAAACCATGAAGTCTCAGGAACTGTGTTTGGATCTCTGAGATTAGTTTCTAAGGCTTTGAGCGTTCTCTGGAAACTCAGAGGTCACTGTTTTTAAAATGGAAGAAGCTGGAATTTTGCTGAAGCAGGTCATCATCTGAATGAAGAGCTTTGGTCAGTGAAGCTAGAAGGAACCCAGCAGTCACTGTAAAGGAGCTTCCAAAGTGCTGTGCAGAGATCAGAGACCTTTTAAGACAGACCGCCATCACTGCAGCGCTGCATTAGGCACTGTAACACAGGCACTGCACTTCACCTGGCTAACATCCCTGGGACTGAGAGACGCCTGAGGGAAGGATGAATCCATCGTCCTTCAGAGTGACACAGACAGCGGAGTCACAGTTCACCTTTCAGCACTACAATGACCCGAAGAGCAAAATCCACACCAGAGTGTCTTCCGGACAAGTCTCTGGACGTCCTGAGTGTCCCAACTAAAGCCAGACCTAACCTACATCAAACATCTGTGCAGAGACCTGAAGACTGCAGATCACAGACATATCCATTAGACTTGTAGCTGGAACTGCTGCCAAAGTGACTTCTACAATGTATTGAATAAAGCGTCTGAATTCTTTTATGAAAAAGTTGTTTTAAGAAAATCTGTTCACCACATAAAGTAAAAAGGTCTGAATACTTTATTTATAGCTTTTATTCAGCACAGATCCTTCGATGACGCTCACAGCGCCGTCGCTCGTTGACTCGACTTCCGATCGGTTCGCAGACCGAAGAACGTCACAAAGGATTTGTCAGAAGATCTTGTTAGCGAGCAGTGAGGCAGAAAATCAAACAGCAAATAAATAAACAGAGAAACACAAAACCTTTTCAGCGTGTTGTTTCATAATAAAAGGCAAAATACCAAAAAAAAAATAAAAAAATAAAGGTGATTCATTTCCACCTTTAATCATGAATTATTATAAAATTATTAAGCAATAGGTAAGAATTGATCTTGCACAAGTTAATATTTCATCACAGTTCAGGATCTGACACACAAAGCCTCTGATGGAAAACTCAAACTGTTCCTGAAAAGGAATTCATTTCTAATAACATTACAGCATCCTCATCTGACAATGAGCTGTTTCTGTATGTCCGGTGTAACACACACACACACACACACACACACACACACACACACACACACACACACACACACACAGTCAGTGTCTCACAGGCTTTTATGAGTTTAAGAGAACATTAGCTGTAATGCTGTACTGCATCTGTAATGTCAACACTGTCATGACCAAAACAAACAAAGTGCATTGTTTATTATTCTGTTCTAATTTTCGTCTCTAATATTAAAAGCTATAAGATTCTAAACGATGCGGTGAACATTAAACCCTCTAATTTATCTTCAACACGATGCATCCACGATGGCAGACGTGTCACTTAATGAACCTGTAAATGTCCCTGAGAAGAAAACATCGTTGTGGATTAATCGGTTTAATATCATATGTAATGTCATTATTATAACAGAACACTGTCATGTTTATTAACTGTGTCTGTAATTCATCCTACTGTCTAATCAGTGCTTAGTGTTCAGTAAATGTGGTCAAAACCAACTAAACATCTGAACATTTAAACATATAACAACTCTGACATCACAAAACTCAGGACTTCTGGTAGTTCCCAGAATATCTAAGTCTACTAAAGGTGGTAGAACGTTTTCTTATTTAGCTCCCAAACTCTATAATAGTCTTCCTGATAGTGTTCGGGGCTCAGACACACTTTCACAGTTTAAATGTAGATTAAAAACTCATCTCTTTAGTCAGACGTACACATAATACATCCCATAATATTGTGCTCTATTACATCAGACCAAATGTACATTATCATCTAGTTCTTAATATTATGAACAGCAGATACGTTAATTCCTCTCCACTGCTTCTCTCTTTCTACCATCACGAGGCATCCAGACATTGTAACCAGCATCGATCGTCTTCTGTGTGATGAAGATTTTGGACCTCCGCTGAGACGAGGGCGACTCTGTGAGGATCCTGAGACATCTACAGATCTACCAGCTCCAGTTAGACTCTGTGATCCTAAAGAGGAGACGTGAACTCCATGTGATCTTTTACATCAACACAACATTTATCAGACTGTATATTTATAATCACACCCCCAGTGTCACCCAGATGAGGATGAGGTTCTCCTTTGAGTCTGGTTCCTCTCAAGGTTCCTTCCTTTACCATCTAAGGGAGTTTTTCCTCCCCACGGTCACCTGAGTCACCTCAGACTTGTTCATTGGGGATAAATACATACACATTTATATACAAGTCTAATATTAATCTTGAGTTTTTATATTATATTAATCTTTATATTATTCTTTATAATAACCTTCTGTTATATGTTCATGTTCTGTAAAGCTGCTCTGATCCAACGTCCATTGTTAAATAAATTGTATACAAATAAAACTGAATTGAATTTAAATGTTTTCAGGATTGTGATGTAATAAAATTATTTTTGTGTGTAACACAAACTTACTGTAGCTCACTGGAGTCATAATCACTGGCTGTTAATGGGGCATTAACACCAGTCACATTAACACCAATGACACCAGTCACATATACATCAGTCACAGTAACACCAATGACACCAGTCACAGTAACACCAGTGACACCAGTCACATTAACATCAGTCACATTAAAACCAGTCACATTAACACCAGTCACATTAACATCAGTCACATTAACACCAATGACACCAGTCGCAGTAACACCAGTGACACCAGTCACATTAACATCAGTCACATTAAAACCAGTCACATTAACACCAGTCACATTAACATCAGTCACATTAACACCAATGACACCAGTCACATTAACACCAGTGACACCAGTCACATTAACATCAGTCACATTAAAACCAGTCACAGTAACACCAGTGACACCAGTCACATTAACACCAATGACACCAGTCACAGTAACACCAGTGACACCAGTCACATTAACACCAGTCACATTAACACCAGTCACATTAACATCAGTCACATTAACACCAATGACACCAGTCACAGTAACACCAATGACACCAGTCACAGTAACACCAGTGACACCAGTCACATTAACACCAGTCACATTAACATCAGTCACATTAACACCAATGACACCAGTCACAGTAACACCAGTGACACCAGTCACATTAACACCAGTCACATTAACACCAGTGACACCAGTCACATTAACACCAGTCACATTAACACCAGTAACACCAGTCACATTAACACAAGTGACACCAGTCACATTAACACCAGTGATACCGGTCACAGTAACATCAGTCACATTCACACCAGTCACATTAACACCAATGACACCAGTCACAGTAACACCAGTGACACCAGTCACATTAAAACCAGTCACATTAACACCAGTGACACCAGTCACATTAACACCAGTGACACCAGTCACATTAACACCAGTCACATTAACACCAGTAACACCAGTCACATTAACACAAGTGACACCAGTCACATTAACACCAGTGATACCGGTCACAGTAACATCAGTCACATTCACACCAGTCACATTAACACCAATGACACCAGTCACAGTAACACCAGTGACACCAGTCACATTAACACCAGTCACAGTAACACCAGTGACACCAGCCACATTAACACCAGTCACATTAACACCAATGACACCATTCACAGTAACACCAGTGACACCAGTCACATTAACACCAGTCACATTAACACCAGTCACATTAACACTGGTGACACCAGTCACAGTAACACCAGTGACACCAGTCACATTAACACCAGTCACACCAGTCACATTAACACCAGTCACATTAACACCAGTGACACCATTGACATTAACATCAGTCACATTAATACCAGTCACATTACCACTGGTGACACCAGTAAAATTAACACCAGTCACATTAACACCAGTGACATTAACACCAGTGACACCAGTTATGTTAAAATCAGTGAAATTAACACAAGTGATATTAATACAAAGGACATTAATAACAATGTCATTAACACCAATGATATCAGTTAACAGTGGAGCTATTTTGTTAGTTATCAATGTTGTTTACACACTAGCTCAAATTCAAGGTCTCAGCAACCTAACCTTTGACCTCCTTTATTTGTAAACCTGTAATCACCAGTGTTTGTGTGTGTGTGGGTGTGTGTGGGTGTGAGTGCGTGTGTGTGTGGGTGTGTGTGTTGTTTCACAATACGTTCATGTGTTTTTTAAGGTGTTGAGTACTTTTATTTATTAATCAAATCAAATTGTATTAATTCACTCTCATAGATGATGTTCATTTTTCCAGAAAAAAAATCCAAGAAAGATCCAAATCTCTACCAAACACAATATTCTACACTAAACACCACAGAATACCAACACAAACACAATATTCTACACTAAACACCACAGAATACCAACACAAACACAATATTCTACACTAAACACCACAGAATACCAGCACAAACACAATATTCTACACTAAACACCACAGAATACCAGCACAAACAAATTAAGTTTAGAATTGATTACAAACTGCTGCTACTTACGTACAAGGCTCTTAATGGTTTAGCTCCCATGTATCTAACTAGTCTTCTAACACGTTACAATCCTTCACGCTCTCTGAGATCACAAAACTCAGGACTTCTGGTAGTCCCCAGAATATCTAAGTCTACTAAAGGCGGAAGAGCGTTTTCTTATTTAGCTCCCAAACTTTGGAATAGTCTTCCTGATAGTGTTCGGGGCTCAGACACACTTTCACTTTCACAGTTTAAATGTAGATTGAAAACTCATCTCTTTAGTCAGGCGTACACATAATACATCCCATAAATATTGTGCACTATCACACTAGACTTGCACATTCTTATGAACAGCAGATATGTTAATCCCTATGCACTGCTCTTCTCTTCTCTTTTTCTACCCATGCTGAGACACCCATGCTAAGATCGTCTTCCGTGCGTTGAAATTTCTGGACCTCCACTGAGACAAGGCTGACTCTGTGAGAACCCTGAGACATCTACAGATCTACCGGCTCCAGTTGGACTCTGTGATACTTGTATATTTGTAACCACACCATCTAGTGTCACCCATATGAGGATGGGTTCCCCTTGAGTCTGGTTCCTCTCAAGGTTTCTTCCTTTACCAATCTAAGGGAGTTTTTCCTTGCCACTGTTGCCTGAGCCCTCAGACTTGCTCATTGGGGACAAATACACATACATACATACATACACACTGTGAACTGTATATATCTTGAATTTTTATTATATTAATTCTTTATACTTCTCCTTATGTTTATCTTTTGTTTTATGTTTATGTTCTGTAAAGCTGCTTTGTGACAATGTCCATTGTAAAAAGCGCTATACAAATAAACTTGAATTGAATTGAATTGAAACACAATATTCTACACTAAACACCACAGAATACCAGCACAAACACAATATTCTACACTAAACACCACAGAATACCAGCACAAACACCAATATTCTACACTTAACACCACAGAATACCAGCACAAACACCAATATTCTACACTAAACACCATAGAATACCAGCACAAACACCAATATTCTACACTAAACACCACAGAATACCAGCACAAACACCAATATTCTACACTAAACACCATAGAATACCAGCACAAACACAATATTCTACAGTAAACACCACATAATACCAGCACAAACACAATATTCTACAGTAAACACCACAGAATACCAACACAAACACCAAAATTCTACACTAAACACCACAGAATACCAGCACAAACACAATATTCTACAGTAAACACCACAGAATACCAGCACAAACACCAATATTCTACATTAAACACCACAGAATACCAACACAAACACAATAATCTACACTAAACACCACAGAATACCAACACAAACACAATAATCTACACTAAACACCACAGAATACCAGCACAAACACAATAATCTACACTAAACACCACAGAATACCAACACAAACACAATAATCTACACTAAACACCACAGAATACCAGCACAAACACAATAATCTACACTAAACACCACAGAATACCAACACAAACACAATATTTTACACTAAACACCACAGAATACCAACACAAACACAATATTCTACACTAAACACCACAGAATACCAACACAAACACAAAAGTCTACAGTAAACACCACAGAATACCAACACAAACACAATATTCTACACTAAACACCACAGAATACCAACACAAACACAAAAGTCTACAGTAAACACCACAGAATACCAACACAAACACAATATTCTACACTAAACACCACAGAATACCAACACAAACACCAATATTCTACACTACACACTCACAGAATACCAGCACAAACACCAATATTCTACACTAAACACTCACAGAATACCAGCACAAACACCAATATTCTACACTAAACACCACAGAATACCAGCACAACACAGATAGATACACCAGCTTTGTACAAAACACAAACAAACAACAGACTGGTATAACAGTGTAATATTCAGCCAACACCAGCTTTCCCCAACACTCACAATTAAACACCATCAAACACCAACATCCTCCATCAGACACCATATAACCCATCAGGTATTAAGACCTAAACACCACCATTGTCTGTTTTGACCATGTCCTTGAGTCACTAAGTAAACTAAAGCACCTGCAACATTTCTCAGCGCCAAGAGATCCTCTGATTCAGCGGTGTGTGTGTGTGTGTGTGTGTGTGTGTGGAGGTTGGTTTATGGGGGAGGTGTGTGTGTGTGTGTGTGTGTGTGTGTTTTGGGGCTGAGGGACATCCCTGACTCACCCAGACGCTTTCCCTTTAGACTGCATTCATCATCCATCTGTCTGAGAGACTTGGTGTAGACGGTGCAAACTCGATAAGAATTAAATTATTGCTCTCTCTCTCTCTCTCTCTCTTTCTCTTTCTCTCTCTCTCTCTCTCTCTTTCTTCTTTGCTCTATCTGTTTAGCCATTTTCTGTCTGCGGCTCAAAAATAAGCTATCTGCAGTCCATAAAAATTTAAACGAAACACACACACACACACACACACACACACACAGAAACACTGAAGACAAAACAGATTTAAAATTGCCTTAAAAGTCTATGAAATCTCCAGACAAATTGATTATGGCAGCTGGAATGTTCCCTCAGCACACACTTTCTCTCTCTCTCTCTCTCTCTCTCTCTCTCTCTCTCTCTATCTATCTATCTATCTCTCTCTCTCTCCCTCTCTCACACACACACACACAGACTCAGTTAAGAGAGCACTTGGAAGAAAAAGGTAAAAAGAAAGAGCCTAAAAAGCAAACACATCGTGAGTGTGTGTGTGTGTGTGTGTGTGTGTGTGTGTGTGTAAGCCTGCAATTTTGTGAGTGAATTTAATTCAGCCAGTGAATGTTAGTGACAATATCTACAGTGCGACTCGCTACACGGATCCCAATTTAATGTCTTGAGCTGCAGAGAGCTGTCAGTCAAGCGTGCTCATTATAATATTAGGCCACACCCACTCAGACAGCTTTTTAGAGTTTTATTGAGGATTTTATTTCTCAGACTTGTGCTGAAGGTTTGATGTAGGTTTCACTAAAAGGAAAGCAGCTTGATTTACAGCAGATTTTATAAAGCCGTTGAAGAAACCGGGAGTCTGTTGTTTTATTTCTGGCTGTAACATAAACAGTTATCTGTGGCATGGTGTGTGTTCAGTGCTGCAGGTGTTGAGTCGGTGTGTTGAGGAAACACATTCCAGACATGTGGAATAACTCACCACAAACAAGTCGCTGCAGCGCATCACACAAAAGTAACAATTACCGCTGCGCCTGAGGCGAGCGCCTGCAACATAAACACACCGTCACTCAGTGCACTACAGACACTAGCTTCCTCCACCCCCTGAACCACACGGTGCTCTCTGATCCACTGACTGCTACAGAATTCCACAGCGAGAACAAATAAGATAATTACAGAGTCGTTATCCCACAGAAGAGGAAACTCTTGCTCAACTCACAGGATCTGCTGCAGGTCCTGAAGCCACAGATACAAACACAAAAACACAAACCACCAACAATATTCAGCTACAACCAGCACCACACCAAAGACAGACACGTTTATGCTAACGTAGCTAATGGCTAGTGGACGCTGATAGCCACCAGATTAGCTTCATACACACCGCATGTTTAAATCAATACATGATCACCACAGAACAGTCTTATATTTTAATCATTTGATAATATAATACAATTAACACACGATAAATAAGGAATCTTTCTGAACTACACACACACACACACACACACACACACTGCAATAGAAAACACACAAACACACACTGAAGAGACAGATAGAGAAAAAATAGACAAAAACACAGAAGCACAGTGAACACCACAAACTCTGGCACTGTTGCTATGGGAAACCGTTACCAAAATTAACTACATTACATCAAGTGGGTGCACACACACACACACACACACACACACACACACACACACACAGTTGTGATTTCTGAGACATGTAATAGTAGCTTGTTTGCCAGAGAAATGAAGAGAGCGGTTTGTACGTCACATGTTCTGTGGGGTAAAAGAAGCCTCTGGGGTAAATCTTTGACTTGGAGCATAGAAGCCTCAGGTTCAGTGTTCAGTGAGGAGTGTGTGTGTGTATCATGTACAGACGGAGTCTCCAGTGTCAGTGCTGTAGAACATCGTCAGCACAGAGGAGGTCACACGTCTGTACAGTTTCTCAGTAACATGATTACTGTGATCTTTTCTCTTATTAACCTAAAGAGAGAGAAGAAAAGACGGCTGAGGGAACGAGTTCTAGCAGGTTTCTGTATTAAACATAATTACAAAGAGAAACGTTTGAGGTCTCCTTCGTTAATAATTCAGAGTTTTAATCGTTGTGGTGTGAGAGGAGCAACACACTGAGGGCCAACTGGTAGAGAGAAATAATCCACTTCACTCTGGATCACTATTCATATGTTATATATAGAAATATATAGATGATGTCATAATATAATTATAATTACAAGCTAACACACACACACACACACACATTTGACTCATTCAGAGATTGGCTGTGCTGACAGCATCCTTTCCCCTTTCTCTATTAGATGACTCATAGCTCAATTAATAACACACACACACACACACTCACTCCCCCGTGCGCTTGAAAGAGGGCAACACACACCAAGTGGCAGGACTTCCTCATGTCAACAGAATGTGTGAGGAGTTACTTACATTTCAGAGAGAGAGAGAGAGAGAGAGAGAGAGAGGGGTCGGGTTATAACTGTGGAAGTGAAGTCTATCGATCGATCTATCGATCTATCTATCTCTCTATCTGTGTGTGTCTGTGTGTGTCTGAGTGTCGTGTGTGTGTGTGTGTAAAAACAAAATGGAAAAAAGCACTGAATCTTTTTATTTTATTTGATTTCTTCATTTCATGTCAGTCAATATGGAGGACGTTGCCATAGCAACGAAACATGTTCCACACACTCCGTAAAAATCAACAAGTCTGAGTTGTTTAAACATGAAACACAACTTTTGTTGATCCTAATCCACACACACCAAATCAAATGTGATCAGATTAAAGCATCTATCTGCGCGATTAAAGGTGCCGTCTTTAACCTTTAGGATGTTTAAATACGTTTATAAAATAACCCAATCAGCCAAAGAGTGTGAGTGTTAATTCCCCTGACTTGTGTTCAACACTTGCAAGCTTATGTGATGTGATTAGCGCAGGCTCGATAGATTGATCAGTCTCCAACATTTAACATCAGACTTGTTTCATCCTGTACAGAAATAAGACGGAGACGTGACCCATGAAGCAGTAGATGTCTCCTGCATCTTGGAAGAATCGGTTTAATCCCCCTGGTCAGCATGCACGACAATCTGTAGCCGCGCGGTAGCACAACAGAACAGCGACTAACCTTCTTATGCTAACCTATGACAAAAAAACAAACAAAAAAAAAAAACAGGGTGGATCCAAAATGTCACTTTTTTTTTTTTTTTTGGATGAGTCAGCAGGAAGTGATGTCATTAGTGCTGGTCTCACAGAAGCCTTTATTCATTTATATCGATAGCTCGTTATTTACACGGCGATGATGTCATCCGTCTTTATTCGGGTTTCTTCCGGAAGCCCACTTTATCTTTGGTTTCCTGGAGTTTTTCGGAGAACTTGTCCTTGGTTTCTCCGATCCTCTCGGAGAAGCGGTCCTTAGTCTCTCCCATCTTCTCCTGTAGGTACTCTTTCACCGGCGGCGGCGTCGACATGTAGCCATGTTTACGTAGATAATTCACAGAGAGAGACGTGCCGCCTAATGTCAGTGTGTACCGTGCCGGAGTGGCGATCTGCAAAACACACACACACTTATTCCAATCCGTACACTATGGTGTCTCTGGACATTTTATTTCTTTCCAGAGCAGCAGAAGCTTTAAGGAGGATTTAATGAATCTGAATCAGAGTGAAATTGATTCTTCTGATTCATTTTACAAACCAGAACCCATAAAAACCTTTGATTCAGGTGTGTGTGTGTGTGTGTGTGTGTGTGTGTGTGTGTGTGTGTGTGTGTGTAAGACTGAACAAATCTCCATTAAAAACTTTCAACAATGAACAAGTTAAAACTTTACCCAAATGAGTGATGGTCAAAATCACCACAATCATCTGAGCACGGAAATCAGAGCTGTTGTGAAATGACTGACTCAGTAATTATATAAATAATGAGTTAAAACATTTTGTGTTTCATGCTGGGTTTATTTTCTCAGCGCTGAAGCTCACAGCAAAAAACCCTGAAAAACTATTTTTTTTACACATTTGATTCACCTCTTACAGGTGAGTCAATTCAGAGTCGACTGCGTCTCTAAGCTTTTATACTAAAATACTGAACTGAAGTACATACCGAAAATAAAACGTTACCGTGGTAACAAAAGCACTAATTATTCAGAACAATGTAAACCTTCATGGACAAAGTTCTCATGAGCCAAAATTCAGGATTTACTTATGAGATTATTTTGTTTTAACAGGCTGTGTGTGTGTGTCTGTGTGTCTGTGTGTGTCTGTCTGTGTGTGTGTGTCTGTCTGTGTGTGTGTGTGTGTGTATGTGTGTGTGTATGTGTGTCTGTCTGTGTGTGTCTGTCTGTGTGTGTGTGTGTGTATGTGTGTGTGTATGTGTCTGTCTGTGTGTGTCTGTCTGTGTGTGTGTGTCTGTCTGTGTGTGTGTCTGTCTGTGTGTGTGTGTCTGTCTGTGTGTGTGTCTGTGTGTCTGTGTGTGTGCGCGTGTGTGCGCGCGTGTGTGCATGTGTGTGCGTGTGTGTGTGAGCGCGTGTGTGTGTGCATGTGTGTGTGCGTGTGTGTGTGTCTGTGTGTGTGTGTGTGAGTTCGTGTGTGTATGCGTTTGTGTGTGTGCGTGTGTGTGTGAGTGCGTGTGTCTGTGTGCGTGTGTGTGCGTGTGTGTGTGCGTGTGTGTGTGAGTGCGTGTGTGTGTGTGCGTGTGTGTGTGCGTGTGTGTGTGAGTGCGTGTGTGTGTGTGTGCGTGTGTGTGAGTGCGTGTGTGTGTGAGTGCGTGTGTGTGTGCGTGTGTGCATGTGTGCGTGTGTGCGTGTGTGAGAATAATTTCTGAGTCCATTTAAATCAGAATAACGACTGGATAGGAAAAAAAATCCATGAAATAATCCTTGAAAGTTGATGTTTTGTGTCATTTTTAAACAGTATAATAAAAAGTTTCTCAGATTCTGCAGTTAAACCTCAATCTGAACTCCAGACCCAGTCTGTGAGCATGAACACTACAAAACAAATAAAGGAACCCTTAGCATCAGGAGACTGTTTATCACCGCACAGGAGAGAGCTGAAAGACCTCCACGAGTGGAAACATGTAGAATAAACATTTTGTTTTCAGTTTGTTTCTTTGGATGATTAATGGTTCTAGGATTCTCGCATTACAGTGTCGCATTACACTGTAGTTATCAAGTCGCATTACACTGTAGTTAGAATGACCACAAGAGGGCGACTAAACAAACTCAACACAGTCATTTATTACAAGACTAAAGATCTTAAAGGTGAGCTGCTTCAGAAAACTGAGTCGGGACGACTAGCCAATGAGCAGAAAGGGGCGTGTCTTGTCAATATGCGGCAGAGAGAGTTTTCAGTGCGCATGTGTGACGTGTGTACCTCTGCCTCGGGATCTAGGTGTTAAATGTCGTCTTCTGCGTGAAACGGAGCTAAACTTTTCACGGTACAACACACAGTACTACACAAACACATGTGTGTTACTCATTGTGTTCATTTACTGATAAAAAATATCCCCTCGGCCAGCCGCCCCAGCAGGTTCCGCCATAATAGTTGCCTGGGTTACGCATGTATGTGTGGGGCGGAGCTATCAAAACAGGGGTGACACCCATTTGGGTTAGAGGCGTGTTTGTTTTGGTGATTTCAGATGTCAACATTGGCTTTAAACATCGTGCACCGCACCTTTAAGTGGTGCTTAAATGCTGAAGGGTTCTCGGTGAGAGAAGCAGTGCTACTTTACAGACGGCGTAAAATAGGTGATGTGTTTCTGAGAGAAAGAGCAGACGGACAGGGTTAAGGTTGCTTTTTTTATTTGTTACATTTATCCTAAACTTCCGAAAATAGTTAAAGAAAAAATAATAATGAATAATTTTAAACTAAGTAGAAATAAACTAATAATTTTGTGCATATTACAATAATTAGTAAACATGCACACAGCACAACTTGATCATGGACATGAGCTAATAAAGATAAAGTTCCTGAGAAAGATCCCACGTCAGAAGTGTGTGTTAGGAGACGGGGTGTGAGAAGAGAAAAGTTTAACGCCACACTCATGATATCTGACCTTGTACAAGGCGTAGGCCGTCAGCGCGTTGCCACTCTGAGAATTCTCCAGGAGTTTCAGGAGTTTATCAGGAAGTCCAATGTGCTCCATGAACGGAACCAGGTTGACTCCTCTGAGGAGAAAAGAGAAGAGCAGTGAAGAAAGACAGCAGGGAGGAAGGTTCAGTGAAACAAAAGGGAACATATGATGATGCTCACTTCATGGCGGCGTAGTAAAATCCTCCGAACCACATGCAGGAAGTGAGCAGGTGCACCGGGATCATCACTTTACCGTACTGCTTAAAGGTTCTCTTGAATCTCTGAGCAAGGCCCATGGACTGGTCCTGAAGAGGATCTGTGTCCGCCGGGTCGTCCTGCCTGAGCGGACCGTCTCCGGGCGGAGTTCTCGCAAGAGACGAGGACGAGGTGCAGATCCAGCGGCATCCTGAACCCAGCTGCTTCTGAGAGAGTGCAAAAGACTTGCAGGACAAACGTGTCCAGACCTGAGAGAGCGGGATGAACCGCATAAGGAAACGCATCACAATACCCTCCTATCAGCAACGGCGTCTCTGCAGGCGACAAGACAAGACATAGAGAAGAGAGTTTAACTCCAAACAACCATTTCTTATTTTACTATTATTATGTTTACACTGTTACTAGACTCATCTAATAATTTTTTACATAGTGTAAATGAGTCAAGTTAAGTCAGGAAGCTTTTATTGTCATTACACCATATATAACTGTTACAGTACACAGTGACATGAGACGACGTGTCTCCAGGATCAGGGTGTTACATAACACAAAGACAGGGGTATAAGGACTTAGTAAGTAGTCTTAGCCACATAAAGTGCATCTGTGTAACCTGGTGCAAACAGTGCAGGACAAGACAAACAAGACAGTGCAGGACAACAGACAGTGCAGGACAACAGACAGTGCAGGACAACAGACAGTGCAGGACAAGACAAACAAGACAGACAAGACAGTGCAGGACAACAGACAGTGCAGGACAACAGACAGTGCAGGACAACAGACAGTGCAGGACAACAGACAGTGCAGGACAAGACAAACAAGACAGTGCAGTACAACAGACAATGCAGGACAACAGACAGTGCAGGACAACAGACAGTGCAGGACAAAGACAGTGCAGGACAACAGACAGTGCAGGACAACAGACAATGCAGGACAACAGACAGTGCAGGACAACAGACAGTGCAGGACAAAGACAGTGCAGGACAACAGACAGTGCAGGACAACAGACAGTACAGGACAACAGACAGTACAGGACAACAGACAGTGCAGGACAAAAGACAGTGCAGGACAATAGACAGTGCAGGACAATAGACAGTGCAGGACAATAGACAGTGCAGGACAACAGACAGTGCAGGACAACAGAGTGCAGGACAACAGACTGCAGGACAACAGACTGCAGGACAACAGACAGTACAGGACAACAGACAGTACAGGACAAAAGACAGTGCAGGACAAAAGACAGTGCAGGACAATAGACAGTGCAGGACAACAGACAGTGCAGGACAACAGAGTGCAGGACAATAGACAGTGCAGGACAAAACAGTGTAGGACAAGAGACAGTGCAGTACAACAGACAGTGCAGGACAATAGACAGTGCAGGACAACAGACAGTGCAGGACAACAGACAGTGCAGGACAACAGAGTGCAGGACAACAGAGTGCAGGACAACAGACAGTACAGGACAACAGACAGTACAGGACAACAGACTACAGGACAACAGACAGTACAGGACAACAGACAGTACAGGACAAAAGACAGTGCAGGACAATAGACAGTGCAGGACAACAGACAGTGCAGGACAATAGACAGTGCAGGACAATAGACAGTGCAGGACAATAGACAGTGCAGGACAATAGACAGTGCAGGACAAAGACAGTGCAGGACAATAGACAGTGCAGGACAATAGACAGTGCAGGACAATAGACAGTGCAGGACAATAGACAGTGCAGGACAAAGACAGTGAGGACAAAAGACAGTGCAGGACAACAGAGTGCAGGACAACAGACTGTACAGGACAACAGACAGTGCAAGGAAACAGACAGTGCAGACAAAGTTACAAGACAATACAAAAAGTACAAAAAATACAATACACAAAAGACAATAAACAGTAAACAGAAACAGAGTAAATACTGTATGTGAATACTGAATATTTCGTGCAGTAACATCAGAATGCAGGTCCTTAAGATAATGTATAGTGCAAATTGTGCAAAAACAGCAAACGACTGAAATATTCTATAGTATGAGCAAAAGAGCAAAAAAGTGTGCAAAGCAGCATAAACAGTGTGTTGATGTGTCAGTGTGTGTTTGGTGCAGTCCATACAGATGATGTGTGTGTGTGTGTGTGTGTGTGTGTGTGTGTGTGTGTGTGTTGTGCTCAGTACAGTTCAGTTATTGAGAAGTCTGATGGCTTGTTGGAAGAAACTTGATTGACTTTATCCTGTACCATATTGTGTACTATAATATCTCCTCTTTAATTATATATGTTTCTATAAGTGTTTTATTTCACTGGTACTATTATTATTATTATTATTATTATTATTATTACTATTATTATTATTATTATTATTATTATTATTATTATTATTATTCTAGCAGCCAGTTTGTGGCTCTAATAGCTCATTAAACGGTTTCTATAAAATATTAGAGACTAAATAAAGCCCCTGTGACATTTTCTCTCTCCTCTCATCACTAACACAGTGTTCAGTGTAGAGATTCTATAGAAACTGTATATAATGTTTACAATAACACAATAATCACTAGTGTGTTGGCAGTAAAACACACACACAGCAGGTAATAAAAAGCCTTAATCCGGTATAAACAACTAGAACACACAGCACACCGGATGTTTACTCACACGTGTGGTCCGTTTCCGCATTTTAAATTGTAGATTTCTTTCGAACAGTTTGCTTGTCAGCCATCAGCCATCAGCCATGTTCCTTCTGTCATTCACACACAACGACGCAGCAACCCGGACGCAAAGCCTTCTGGGAAATCGAGTGCTTAACCGCTCACGCGTTAGTTATAACGTTAGCCTGAAAAAACTACAATTCCCAAACAACTCACCTCGCGGTTGCTTGACATTGAACGGAACGAACTTTATTGCAAATCTGAATCAGAATTAGTAACAGAATCAGAAGGAGCTTTATTTTATTTTATTTTATTTTATTTTATTTTATTTTATTTAAGTGTGCTTCCGGTACAAAGACCACAACAACGCAGGCAATAAAAGATGAGAATAGAATAAATAATACATAAAAATACACATCTAAAAATACACTTCTTCTAATTCTTATTATTGTTATTTATTATTATTATTATATATTTCTATAATGTAAGAATTATTTATTAAATAAAATTATTTATTCTAATCAAAAACGAAACCTGTTTATTTACATTCTCTTGCAGTCCTAGTTTTAGTGTTTTTATATTTTTGTCCAATCATATAGCTGCGTTTATGAATACGAATTATTAGCCAATCATCTTTCGGAGGCGGGGTTGCGTCCACCTCCACGCGCGTGTTGACGTACGGAGAACGCGGGAGTCGTGATGGCGGAAGACTCGAGTGAGTAGCATTAAGCTAAAGGCCTTTGTTCCTCAATAATGTCGTGTATGTTCGGTTTATAGACACGTTACGACTCTCTAACGACGTACCAGATTCGTGTGTGTATGTTTAAACGCTCGGAATGCAGCTCGCTCGTGTTTTTGCCTTCAGAAACTCGTCTTTGTTAGTTAGCGTAAGCTGCGTCGCTGCTGCCGAGACGTGGTTGTGTTTCAAATGAAGTCGTAGTGCACTAGATAGGGTGCAGCTAGAACCGGCAATGTAGCGTTTAAAGAGTACCGTTGTGTAGTAAGTGCTGATCTATTTGGGACACAGCCATAGCAATTGTTACTCTATTATAGTGTATTTAAATACAAAGTTCTAAGGATGTGTGCGTTTACTATGCAGTTACTATCATTATTACACTAAGGATTTAAAAACTGTAACTATGGTGTTTAATTAAATGTAGCTTAATAAAAACATCTTAAAATGTTCCTGTACATTTAATATATATAATATATTATTTTGATACTGAAGTGAACACTTACTTTATATTGAGGGAAATCTACAGTGTTGTGTTCAGACTGTTAGATTATTTATAACATGAATAAATTATGAATACTGTTGAGACCAAACCCCTTGTTAAGTGTGTGTGTGTGGTGTGTTTTCAGGTTTAAACTCAGCAGAAGGAGGAAACGGGACGTTTCAGGGGAAGCGTCCGCTGAAGAGGAGGCACGATGGAGACGAAGACGAGTCTCTGTCTCCTAATAAAAAGCTGGTAATGTCTCTCTGATCGGTGACGTCCTGAAACTTTAGTGACGGAGATTCGGTGCGATGTCAGATAAACACCTGCGACATCTTTCACCATCAGACACTTCTTTATTTCAGTCACCTGCACTTTACCTGCCCTAATCATCCTTTTTAACACCCGTCATGCCACTTTCTGGGTCTGTGGTTACTGACTATTGTGTTGTATAAAGTATTAGCACCCCCTCAAATCAAAACACACAGCTGTATAGATATTATGTAAGTTGTGGTTTGTTATTAGTGCTTTAAACGTGTGTGTGTGTGTTAGGACACTGGGGAAGGCCACAGTCAGAAGGTGGCCACACACTACAACTCTCTGCAGGAGTGTGGCCTGGTGGAGCGAAGCAAGAGCCGAATTGTCCACATGCGCAACTTTAACAACTGGCTGAAGAGTGTTTTAATCGGTAAAACACACACACACACACACACACACACACACACACAGGCCTCAGCCTTTCCTCAGTGACCATCTGACATATTTTCTGGCCCCAGTACTCAGAATCTTGTGTAGTCTGCACGTCCTGTAATATTATGTGCATTTAAACATTGTGTGTGGTTTCAGGTGAGATTCTGGACACGGTGCGGCGTAACAGGAGAGAGGTGTGTGTGCTGGATCTGGGCTGTGGGAAAGGAGGAGATCTGCTGAAGTGGAGGAAAGGAAGGATCAGCAGGCTGGTGTGTGCAGGTAAACCACTCTCCTGTTATTAACACCATCACCCGTAGAACCCAAACCTACCGAACTGCCTGAACACAGCTGGAGTGCAGTCGGGTCGATCAGATCAACTGTACGTGTGGTGTTTCCTCTCTGATCTGGGGGGAAAGTTCTGTTGATTAAATCGAAAAAATTCTCTTGCATTTTCACATCTGCCTTAAAAATCAAATATATTTTTACATTGTTTCTTCTCTCTCTCTCTCTCTCTCTCTCTCTCTCTCTCGCTCTCTCTCTCTCTGTCTGTCTGTCTGTCTCTCTCTCTCGCTCTCTCTCTCTCTCTGTCTGTCTCTCTCTCTCGCTCTCTCTCTCTCTCTGTCTGTCTCTCTCTCTCGCTCTCTCTCTCTCTGTCTGTCTCTCTGTCTGTCTCTCTCTCTCGCTCTCTCTCTCTCTGTCTGGCTCTCTCTCTCTGTCTATCTCTCTCTCTGTCTGTCTCTCTCTCTCGCTCTGTCTGTCTCTCTCTCTCGCTCTCGCTCTCTCTCTCTCTCTCGCTCTCTCTCTCTCGCTCGCTCGCTCTCTCTCTCTCTCTCTCTCTCTCTCTCGCTCTCGCTCTCTGTCTCTCTCTGTGTTTGTGTGTGTGTCCATCAGACATTGCTGGTGTGTCAGTAGATCAATGTCAACAGCGTTACACTGACATGAAGAAGAGGAGTCATCCTAATGAACGTATCTTCACTGCTGAGTTCATCACTGCTGACTGCTCCAGGGTAAACACACACGCGCACACACACGTGCGCGCGCGCACACACACACAATATATATATTTGAAAGATCAAATCACTATACATGTTTTACTCTTTAAAGGAATGATCTGACACGAGGTGTGTGTGCATCTGTGTGTGTGTAGGAGCTGCTGAGTGAGAAGCTGAGTGACCCTGAGATGCAGTTTGATGTGTGTAGTTGTCAGTTTGTGTATCATTACTCGTTCGAGAGCCAGCAGCAGGCCGACACCATGCTGAGGAACGCCTGTGAGAGGCTCCGCCCCGGGGGAATATTCATGGGAACAACGCCCGACGCTTATGAGCTGGTGTATGTACACACATGTACACACACACACACACGTTATACCTTAATGTAAAACAAACGGCTGCAGATCAGATTGAGAAGAAAAGGCTTCTTTGACTTCCTTATAGGACGTCTCTGTCCGTTGATGTGGTCTCTACAGGACCCAGAGAGCGTTAGTTCACTACTTCTCTCTGTGTGCAGGAAGCGTCTGGAGCAGTCACCTACCAACAGCTTTGGGAACGAAGTGTACCGTGTGACGTTCCAGAAGAAAGGTGACTACCCTCTGTTCGGCTGTCAGTATGACTTCAACCTGGAGGGAGTCGTGGACGTGCCCGAGTTCCTGGTGTATTTCCCGCTGTTCGTGGAGTGAGTCTCCTCCTGATGTTCTCATCCAGAGCAGCATACAAAAGTGCTTTAGAGTCTGGATGAATACATTAACACCGGCTCACTAGGTTACAGAGTTAGGATACATCAAGCTAAAACTTCAGGGTGTTTATTTTATTTTAACAAACACACACAAGCGTTAAAAGTGTTAGTTGAAGTGTTTCAGGAAGAGGCAGGACATCACACGGGGTTTAAAGACAGCCAGTGACTCTGCTGTTCAGACATCTAGGTGAAGTTGATTCCACCCCCTCGGTACAGAACAGAGAAGAGTCTTGTGTTCCTCTGTCTTACCCTGAGAGATGGTGGACCAGTGGTGCAGTGCTGTAGGGCCTCAGTGCTCTGAGGGAGCGAGGTGCAGTGTGAGGAGTGATGAGGGCTCTGAGGTAAAAGGGAGCTGCTCTGGTTTTGTAGACAATCATCAGTGTTTAAATCTGATGTGTTCAGCTACAGGAGCCGGTGGAGGAGCACAGCAGTGGGGTGGTGTGGAGAACTTAGGCAGGTTGTTGTGGACAAAAATGACCGAATGCTTCTAATGTTGTAGAGAAGAAACCGACACGAGTCACATTAACAACATGTGAGGAAAAGGGCAGTTGTGTGTCCGTGGTTACCTCGAGGTTGTGAGCTGTGGCTGAAGGGGAGATCAGATCGTTATACAGGTATATTGCAAGATCATGACCTGGGGATGAATCACCTGATGAACAGCAGTTCAGTTTTGTTAGGATTGAGCTTTAACTGATGAACAGTCATCCATGATGATATTTCTGCCAGACATGCAGAGATCTGATCAGAAGCCGTGGCATCTGAGGGTGGGAAAGAGAAGATAAGTTGTGTATCATCAGCATAGCAGTGGTAAGAGAACCCACGTGAGGAAATAACTTCACCAAGAGAGTGAGTATACAGGGAGAAAAGAAGAGGACCAAGTACTGAGCCCTGTGGGACACCAGGGCTGTCTCTGTGGTATGAGCTGCTTTAAAGCCAGACTGTTGGGATCTTGGAGGTTGTTCTGTGAGAGATAGACACAGTTGATTATAGACAACACGTTCAAGAATTTTTGAAAGAAACGAGAGAAGTGATACCGGTCTGTAGTTACTGATGTCTGATGGATCCAGAGCAGGTTTCTTCAGGATGGGAATAACCCTCGCAGTCAGGGAGGATGAAGCAGGTGTAAATGGGGGGTCGAGTAGAGAAGAGATGATGTTGTGGAGCTTACCAGGGTCTTGAGATTTTAACTGTACCTAGTCTTGGACAGCCTTTCTTGTAGTTCCTTGATGCTTCTTACACATGATACACACTGAGGAGGAGGAGGAGGAGTATGAGGAAGTAGAAAAAGAGGAGGAGGAGGATGTGTGATCCACATTGAAGTAGGGTTCTATGGAGCGGATCTGACATTTTACTCAAATCAGTTTAAATAATGAAATAAATAAACAAACAATAAACAAACAAACAAATAAATAAAACGGAAATCCACATTAACAGCCAGGGAACAAGAACAGATCAGGAGCCTCAGTACCACCTCGTGTGATGGTGTAATACAGTGAGCGAGCAGCAGGGGGCGCTCACTCTCTGTAATTAAAATGACCAGAGCAGTTCAGGTAATTAGTGTAGAATTGTACGTCTGTCATTATTCTACACAATAGAATGTTTATTAAACGATGTTTTATTGTCTGTTCATCAGAATGGCAAAAAAGTACAACATGCGTCTGGTGTATAAAAAAACTTTCCACCAGTTCTTTGAGGAGAAGATAAAAGACGAGAGGAACAAAAGTCTCATGCAGAGGATGCATGCACTCGAGGTTTGTGTGTGTGTCTGCTTTGTTAGTCTGTCTGTCTTGCTCACTGCGTGTGTGTGGGTGTGTGTGTGTGTCTGCTTTGTTAGCCTGTCTGTCTTGCTCACTGTGTGTGTGTGTGTGTGTGTGTGTGTGTGTGTGTGTTACAGCAATACCCGGCTGACAGAGGCAGGTTGGTGTGTGATGGTGTGAGGGAGTATGAACACGCTGAGAGGAGAACACAGAACACCGGGGTCTCACTGCCACTGGTTAGAACATACACACACACACACACACAACAGTAAAACACAGTTGAAACACACTTTAGCATTATGCACTATTATGCACACAACACTGCATCTGTAGCATCTCTTTCCCATTCATTCTCACCCACACACACACACACACACACACACACACACTGCCAGTGGTTTACCACAACTGTTTATCAGAAAGCTGCAATGTTGCCACAATTCATATTTTCTTATGCAAATTAGGTTTGTAGCAAATTTATGATAAACATTTTTCTGCTTCTAACATCAGATTTAAGGACAAAATGTTTGTGTGTGTGTGTGTGTGCGTGCGTGGGTGCGTGCGTGCGTACATATTGGTGGGTGTGCGCGTGTGGGTGGGTGTGCGGTTGTGGGTGTGCGTGTGGGTGGGTGGGCGTGTGGGTGGGTGTGCGGTTGTGGGCGTGTGGGTGGGTGTGCGGTTGTGGGTGTGTGGGTGGGTGTGCTCGTGCGGGTGGGTGTGCGGGTGCGAGTGTGGGTGTGTGGGTGTGCATGTGTGGGTGTGGGGGTGTGTGAGTGTGCGTGGGGGTGTGTGTGGGTGTGTGCACCTGCCTAACATCTCCTCTGTTCACAGGGGACACTGTCCAGGTCAGAGTGGGAGGCTACAAGTACGTATAAAATCAGTTTCTCTACGTTAACTCAGTGTAATGATGTAAAACTGTACAACAGTCGACTCTTACAGATAATCAGGGACATCTGTGGTAACTATGGAAACCTAAATCTGCTACGACATCATAAAGAGTTTATCTAAAATGTTTTTAGTAAAAACAGAAGAGAACATAATGTAGTGTCAGAGTTTGTGTTGTGTGACATGTTTATGTACGTTACCTGATTCCAGTCCTGCTGACTTACACACTGTAACAGCAGACACTAGTAAGAGTTATGACATGTTTACGTACGTTACCTGATTCCAGTCCCGCTGACTTACACACTGTAACAGCAGACACTAGTAAGAGTTATGACATGTTTACGTACGTTACCTGATTCCAGTCCCGCTGACTTACACATCGTCACAGCAGACACTAGTAAGAGTTATGACATGTTTACGTACGTTACCTGATTCCAGTCCCGCTGACTTACACACAGTAACAGCAGACACTAGTAAGAGTTATGACATGTTTATGTACGTTACCTGATTCCAGTCCTGCTGACTTACACATCGTCACAGCAAACACTAGTAAGAGTTATGACATGTTTAAGTACGTTACCTGATTCCAGTCCTGCTGACTTACACACTGTAACAGCAGACACTAGTAAGAGTTATGACATGTTTATGTACGTTACCTGATTCCAGTCCTGCTGACTTACACACTGTAACAGCAGACACTAGTAAGAGTTATGACATGTTTATGTACGTTACCTGATTCCAGTCCTGCTGACTTACACACTGTAACAGCAGACACTAGTAAGAGTTATGACATGTTTATGTACGTTACCTGATTCCAGTCCTGCTGACTTACACACTGTAACAGCAGACACTAGTAAGAGTTATGACATGTTTATGTACGTTACCTGATTCCAGTCCTGCTGACTTACACATCGTCACAGCAGACACTAGTAAGAGTTATGACATGTTTATGTACGTTACCTGATTCCAGTCCTGCTGACTTACACACTGTAACAGCAAACACTAGTAAGAGTTATGACATGTTTATGTACGTTACCTGATTCCAGTCCTGCTGACTTACACACTGTAACAGCAGACACTAGTAAGAGTTATGACATGTTTATGTACGTTACCTGATTCCAGTCCTGCTGACTTACACACAGTAACAGCAGACACTAGTAAGAGTTATGACATGTTTACGTACGTTACCTGATTCCAGTCCTGCTGACTTACACACAGTAACAGCAGACACTAGTAAGAGTTATGACATGTTTACGTACGTTACCTGATTCCAGTCCTGCTGACTTACACATCGTCACAGCAGACACTAGTAAGAGTTATGACATGTTTATGTACGTTACCTGATTCCAGTCCTGCTGACTTACACATCGTCACAGCAGACACTAGTAAGAGTTATGACATGTTTATGTACGTTACCTGATTCCAGTCCTGCTGACTTACACATCGTCACAGCAGACACTAGTAAGAGTTATGACATGTTTACGTACGTTACCTGATTCCAGTCCTGCTGACTTACACACAGTAACAGCAGACACTAGTAAGAGTTATGACATGTTTATGTACGTTACCTGATTCCAGTCCTGCTGACTTACACATCGTCACAGCAGACACTAGTAAGAGTTATGACATGTTTACGTACGTTACCTGATTCCAGTCCTGCTGACTTACACACTGTAACAGCAGACACTAGTAAGAGTTATCGCTCTAAAACAGGTGACAAGTCCAGGCTTCATTTCCCCCGACACAACTGACCGGTGATCTGACCGACGGTCGAGTACGATGCACCTTCTCATGATATCATCATCATAACTATCCTCCCTGGAAGCCCCGCCCCTTTTCTCCTGCGTTACATTATTTCGGTTTTCACGTAAAAGGATCCTCGATCAGTGTCGAGTCGTGAACTCTGTCCGAACTTTTTGTTGGGTTATTTAGTGAGTTTTAAAGTTTGATGAAAATATATTTGGAAAAAAAAGGAATGATTAAATGTTTGTGTTTGTGAGATTATTGATGTACAAAATTCCTCTCTGTGCTGTAGGTATCTACATGGTGTTTGTGTTTGAGAAGATGGCCTGAAGTGCAGCAACCTCAATAACATCACCTGGGTTATTCGTTTGTCTCTCTCTCTTTATCTCTCTCTCTCTCTCTCTCTCTCTCTCTCTCTCTCTCTCTCTCTCTTTCTCTCTCTCTCTCTCTCTATCTCTCTCTCTCTATCTCTCTCTCTTTATCTCTCTCTCTTTTTCTTTCTTTCTTTCTCTCTCTCTTTTCTTTTAAATTCACAAGCTAGGCAAAGCTGCTAAGTTTCATTTTCACACATGGCTACTAAAGGGGTGTGTATGAGGTGTATGAGGTGTGTGTGTGTGTGTGTGTGTGTATAAAACAGCTGTATGTGGTGTTTTTCAGGCTGTAACTGTGTTTATCTTGTGATAAACTGGTACACTGTTGGATGAGGATGTAAAATAAAAGTGTAAAACCGACGATCTGAGACTTTTCTTGCCTGATTTTAAAGTCAGTGGGCTGTTAATCGACACCTCGTGATTTTATACTCCACAGTTTTACAAAGTGCTTCAGAATAAAGAGAAATTTTCCCTGTAAAACTGAATGTTAAAGATTTTAACATTTGAAAGCCAACCATCATCTGATGATGTCATAAGAGCAGTCGACCAATCAGCTGCTACGCTTCACCTCTCTCTCTCTCACCCACTCTCTCTCACACACATACACACACACGAGACACTTGTACACTCCTCATTTGTATGACTTTTTTCTTGTTCTTTATTTAATATTCCTAACTTCTTCAGTCTTTGGATCCTCTCTTTCACCCCTTTTCTTTCTCTTTTCTTTTTATTCTATTTCTTCATCCACCCATTTTCCTTCCCCTGTTCTCTTTCTTTCTTTCATTATGTGTTAAATAAAATTCTCCTAAACACCCTTCCCTTTGCTCACTTTCTTCAGGATTTATCCATTATTACTTTGACATTTCCTCCATGATGTCTTTCTTTCTTTCTTTCTCTCTTTCTTTCTCTCTTTCTCTTTCTCTCTTTCTTTCTTACTTACTTACTAGGAGTTACGTATATAATTGTTTCTACAAATAAGAGCCTGTACATCAGTCACATCTGTGGGCGTGTCCTGAGTCACATCTGTGGGTGTCTCCTGAGTCACAGCTGTGGGCGTGTCCTGAGTCACAGCTGTGGGCGTGTCCTGAGTCACGGCTGTGGGTGTCTCCTGAGTCACAGGTGTGGGCGTGTTCTCAGGCACAGGTGTGGGCGTGTTTTCAGGCACAGGTGTGGGCGTGTTTTCAGGCACAGGTGTGGGCGTGTCCTGAGTCACTGTTGTAGGCGTGTTTTCAGGCACAGGTGTGGGCGTGTGTCAGGCACAGGTGTGGGCGTGTTCTCAGGCACAGGTGTGGGTGTGCCCTGAGTCACATGTGTGGGTGTGTCCTGAGTCACAGGTGTAGGCGTGTTCTCAGGCACAGATGTGGCTGCTGTTTTCAGTCCTCAGGGAAGCTGCTGTTCTCTAAGCGTCCTCTCGTCTCTCTGCCGTCTCTCTTTAAATCTGTGGTGTTTATCCATCAGGGTCGAGCGCACGGTTACTCTTTATATACACATCCACTTATTTTTCTAACAATATAAATATAATTTCCTCTCAGCTGCTTTGCACAGTAACGAGCTCATTACCTTGCTGTCTTCCTCTCTCCTCTTTAATCAGCTCTAGTTCTCTAACGCCAGCTTTAGAAGACTGGAATCACTGATTTATAATTACTCTGCCTGATGATGTCACGTCTCTCTGTTTTCTCAGTCTTCCCCTGACTTCCTGTCAGATGGTCATTAGCACGTGTACATCAATGAAATCATACAACTCCTTCAGCTTACTGTCAGGAAGTAAAAGTTTCTCTCAGGATCGTGTGAAAAAAACGACAAAGTGAAAAGCTGTGAGGAACAAATGCTGCTAAAGAAATATTGTGTCTGAGAAATAAACCTGTATTTCATATCATTTACCATCTGCTGTCTGGTTTCTCTCTCTCTCTCTCTCTCTCTCACACACACACACACACACACACGGTTGTTCAAAAGCCTGCTGTTTTCCATTTTTTAAACTGTATTCATGATGAATTGAAAAAAGAGGAAAAAAATACGGCTTCTTTCTCTTCTTTTCTAATTTATTGATCAACTTTTTTCTGGGGGTCACGGTGGCTTAGTGGTTATCACGTTCACCTCACACCTCCAGGGTTGGGGGTTCGATTCCCACCTCCGCCTTGTGTGTGTGGAGTTTGCATGTTCTCCCCGTGCCTTGGGGGTTTCCTCCGGGTACTCCGGTTTCCTCCACCGGTCCAAAGACATGCATGGTAGGTTGATTGGCATCTCTGGAAAAATTGTCCGTAGTGTGTGATTGTGTGAGTGAATGAGTGTGTGTGTGTGTGTGTGTGTGTGTGTGTGTGTGTGTGTGTGTGTGTGCCCTGCGATGGGTTGGCACTCCGTCCAGGGTGTATCCTGCCTTGATGCCCGATGACGCCTGAGATAGGCACAGGCTCCCCGTGACCCGAGGTAGTTTGGATAAGCGGTAGAAGATGAATGAATGAATGAATGAACTTTTTTCTTTTTTATCCCTTTTCTTACTTCCTTCTGTCCCTCTTCTTTCTTTTCCTTCTTTCCCCACCCATCCTTTCCCCCTCACTGATTACTTTCCTTTTTCATGTCCTGCAGTGAAACGAAGTGAAGATGATCAGCAACTTTTCCTTTTCCTTTGTCTTTTGTTTCTCTTTGTTCTGACTTGATCTCTTGTGCTCTGTGTGTGATGTTTTTCTCTGCAGTAATGAGTTCCTGTACAGTTTCCAGACTCTCTTTTCCGCTCTGAGCAAAGCTGAAGGAAAAAACAAAGCAATAAAGAAAAGAAGAAGCAGCACATTGGAGCTTCCAGCT
>NC_083480.1:17957674-17977674 GCF_030014155.1 Tachysurus vachellii | reverse complement strand
GTCTGGAGTCAATTTTTTATTTCAGCCACATATTTTTAAAGCTTTCTAAAGTCAGAATAAAGTGTCATAGCTCACGTGAAGTCACAGGAGGAGACGCTGACTGTATCACTCCATAGACCTGAGCTACAGGACACCTGCCATCAGAGACCACAGAGCAGTACAGTTTCTGGGAAAAAAACCCAAAAACATTTCCATTTGTAACCATGGAGATGAGCAGAATGATGGAAATCATGTGCGAGATTGTGGAAATCTCGAGATTGTTTTTTGGCTAGAATCCAAAAAATGCTAAATCAGAGATTAAAGCACACCTGGGAGCGCAATTTATAGGAAAAGCTAGAGGCCTGCCTACATGATCCTCACAAGCTCTACACTATCTTTTCTTCACCCATCCACCTCCACCTTCACCCTCATGAGCTGACCGCTGCTAGCTTTGATACCTTCTTACATGACACGACACGACATGACAGTTCTATCCAGCTACACCTGCTCTACATGATCAGTCTTTCCATCCAGCCCATGATTCCACCAAAACCACCTGCTCTCTGGAATCACAGAACATCTCTTTATTACCTCTGTCATTAATGACTCCATAACATCTGGTCAAGTACCATTCTGCCTTCCCATCCTGAAGAACGTTTCTCTGCAGATATCAGTAACTACTGACCAGCATCACTGCTCATTCAATCAACCATCCTTCTATCTCCAGGATCTGGACATATCAAAGACAGGTCAGGTAACACGGAGGAGACTAGCAACCAAGGTCATATCCTCTATACCCAGCTGTCTCTGTGAGGTCATATCCTCTATACCCAGCTGTCTGTGAGGTCATATCCTCTATACCTAGCTGTCTCTGTGAGGTCATATCCTCTATACCCAGCTGTCTCTGTGAGGTCATATCCTCTATACCCAGCTGTCTGTGAGGTCATATCCTCTATACCCAGCTGTCTCTGTGAGGTCATATCCTCTATACCCAGTGAGGTCATATCCTCTATACCCTGTGAGGTCATATCCTCTATACCCAGCTGTCTGTGAGGTCATATCCTCTATACCCAGCTGTCTCTGTGAGGTCATATCCTCTATACCCAGCTGTCTGTGAGGTCATATCCTCTATACCCAGCTGTCTGTGAGGTCATATCCTCTATACCCAGCTGTCTCTGTGAGGTCATATCCTCTATACCCAGCTATCTGTGAGGTCATATCCTCTATACCCAGCTGTCTGTGAGGTCATATCCTCTATACCTAGCTGTCTCTGTGAGGTCATATCCTCTATACCCAGCTGTCTGTGAGGTCATATCCTCTATACCCAGCTGTCTCTGTGAGGTCATATCCTCTATACCCAGCTATCTGTGAGGTCATATCCTCTATACCCAGCTGTCTGTGAGGTCATATCCTCTATACCCAGCTGTCTCTGTGAGGTCATATCCTCTATACCCAGCTATCTGTGAGGTCATATCCTCTATACCCAGCTGTCTGTGAGGTCATATCCTCTATACCCAGCTGTCTGTGAGGTCATATCCTCTATACCCAGCTGTCTCTGTGAGGTCATATCCTCTATACCCAGCTGTCTGTGAGGTCATATCCTCTATACCCAGCTGTCTGTGAGGTCATATCCTCTATACCCAGCTGTCTGTGAGGTCATATCCTCTATACCCAGCTGTCTGTGAGGTCATATCCTCTATACCCAGCTCTCCCTGTGAGGTCATATCCTCAATACCCAGCTCTCTCTGTGAGGTCATATCCTCTATACCCAGCTCTCACTGTGAGGTCATATCCTCTATACCCAGCTGTCTGTGAGGTCATATCCTCTATACCCAGCTCTCCCTGTGAGGTCATATCCTCAATACCCAGCTCTCTCTGTGAGGTCATATCCTCTATACCCAGCTGTCTCTGTGAGGTCATATCCTCTATACCCAGCTCTCACTGTGAGGTCATATCCTCTGTACCCAGCTCTCACTGTGAGGTCATATCCTCACTATCCAGCTCTCTATGAGGTCATATCCTCTGTACAGAGGCAGAGCTTTTTCTCTCAGAACCCCAGTTATGGCACAGACACAGTCTCAGTGTTTAAGTCCAGGCTAAAAACACATTTGTTTAGTTTAGCTTTTTATGAATAGCTTTTCTTAGGTAAAGGAGCAGATCTGGAGGGTTCATGGGCACGGAGTGTTTGTTGAACTGGGATGTCTGGATGTTGTCTCCTTACCATCCTCACAAGTCGCTCAGGTTTGCAGACTGTGGAGTGGTGGGACACTTTACATCCCAGGAAGTCCTCATGTCTGTGTTACCTTCCGGCTCTAGCCTTTTAGTGATGATGTCATAGTTAGTCTTGATAGAGTCCCTGTCTGCACTTTGCACATAATTTACATTGTCCATAACCTGAACACAGTCATACCTAACAATTTTTCTCTCTTTGGAGCTCCCGGTGTTCCGAGTTCCTAGCCTGATCGTCTCTTCTTACCGAGCGTCTTCGTCAATCCTGATGTTCTACAGCTGGCTAGAGTCTCGTCACCCGGTTGTCACCTTGCCAGGGATTGATCTACATGGTCAGCCAGTGTCTCATGGGATTGTTGTGTATGAAGCCACCCAGACACTGTCATGTCTTCTTTTGAACCAATGTTGTGTCAGTCAGCTGTATGGTCTGGTCTTCATCAGCAACTCAGACTTAATG
Source organism: Tachysurus vachellii (assembly GCF_030014155.1). Lineage (NCBI taxonomy): Eukaryota > Metazoa > Chordata > Actinopteri > Siluriformes > Bagridae > Tachysurus > Tachysurus vachellii. The sequence goes on along the minus strand of NC_083480.1, from coordinate 17,975,009 downwards.
ATGACCCATTAGTTCCTCAGGAGCTCTCAGCTGCACTATTATAAACTGTTGTAGAAAGGACATTATTAAATTTACACTATTTACTGTAGAGTGTCGCGCAAATGAGGATGAGGTTCACTTCTGAGTCTGGTTCCTCTCAAGATTTCTTCCTCACATCATCTCAGGGAGGTTCTCCTTGCCGCCGTCGCCTCCGGCTTGCTCATTAGGGATAAGGATAGATATATAGTATTGTAAATTTTAAGTTAATCTTTTTAAAATTAATTTTAAACTTTAATTGTATATATTCACTTATTTATTTTTGCTCTTATTTCTTCTTCTTCTTCTTCTTCTTCTTCTTCTTCTTCTTCTTCTTCTTCTTCTATATTTATTTCTTTTTCTCTCTCTTCTGTTTCTATACTTCTGTAAAGCTGCTTTGAGTCAATGGGAAATTGTTAAAAGCGCTATACAAATAAATTAAATTGAAAATATCCAGCTCTCTATGAGGTCATATCCTCTATACCCGGGTTCTCTGTGAGGTCATATCCTCTATACCCGGGTTCTCTGTGAGGTCATATCCTCTATACCCGGGTTCTCTGTGAGGTCATATCCTCTATACCCGGGTTCTCTGTGAGGACATATCCTCTATACCCAGTTGATGACACACAATGACACTCAACTCATCGTCCCTCAGGTACTTGTGAGGGACGATGCTTGAGAAGCCCCGCCCCTTCTGTTCTCTGATGTTTGTATTACAGTAGTTTTGGAGACAATCCTACGTTTAAAGTATGCGTTTTGTGGTGAATGAAGAAGGGCAGGTGTTAGTGGCCAGGGGGAGGAGTCAGCACAAAAAAAACCCGGGTGTCATAGACGGTAATGTTCAAGAAAATAATGCCTCATTATAATCCACCCAAGAAGATTGTGGATAATTAAACAGCGTGAGCTGTGTACGGGCAGAAGGTCGTTAGCCTCCATTGTTCTTTGACAGTCCAAAAGAACAGCTTCAAATCACAGAGATAATTACATGGTATAGAACTGACAACGCTGATTAACTCCACTACGAATGTACACGACTGCTGAAGGTTAGTTTCACTTCACATTCAAAAGAACCACAAAAAACCTTTTAATAGTTGCTGCACAGAAAAACATGATGTGTCAAATTAATCAGACGAGGATCATCTGAGGCAAGTCCTGTAAAAGAAAAGAGAGGTGCTAACTACACCCATTAGCCATAACATGAAACCCTCTGACAGATGAAGTGAATCAGATTAATTATCTTGTTACACTGGCACCACTCAGGGGTGGGAAACAGGCAGGTCTTTAAGTTTTTTAAGTTGAATGCAGGAAAAATGGGCAAGTATAAGGATCTGGGGTCATGGGCTGAATTGTGATTCAATGTGATGTCCCACAACGCAGTGGTTAATAACTACCAAAAGTGCTTCAAGAAAGGACAAGAAGTCTGATCCATGGAGACTCCACCACCAGGACTGCTGGTAGGTCTTGGTGCTAGATGCCACAGCACACCTTCAGAGGTCGCGTAGTCCAAGCCTTAGAGAATCAGAGCTGTTTTGGTGGTGCGAGGAAGAACTACACAATATTAGGCAGGTGGTTTTAATGTTATACGACGTGAAATACGGCTAAGTACGGTGACTCATACTCAGAATTTTTTCTCTGCATTTAACCATCTAAAGTGCACACAGACAGCAGTGAACACACACACACCGTGAACACACACCCGGAGCAGTGGGCAGGAATTTATGTTATGGCGCCTGTGGAGCAGTTGGGGGGGTTCGGTGCCTCAAGGGCACCTCAGTCATGGTATTGCCGGCCCGAGACTCGAACCCACAACCTTAGGGTTAGGAGTCAAACTCTCTAACCATTTGGCCACGACTTCCCCCTTTCGTTTTAGATTTTATAGCTGGTGAGTGTATAAAGAGAGCTAGAGCTAGTATATTTCTAGGGTGATACAAATGAGGGCCGTAAAGAGTCTGTAAGCTGATATGGTGGATTTAGGTATAAGAAACATATTCATATTTTTAAGCCACCAACTTGAGATGTGTGTGGACTCAAACACATAACTGTCAAGCAATTTTTCTACCTTGAAGGGCATTTTTTAAACAGTAAAACTTTCTTACTGTTACCAGAAATAGTATTTTTTATGTGGTGTCACACAGAAGAGAGTCACCACCTCCATCAAACTACAGTTACTTAAGGCTGGATGAAAATAACTATGAAAGAACCTTAATGCACTTAATACAAGGCGCTTGTGTGAAGTTCCACCACAAACGATGAACTGTAGCCAGGACACCAAACCACTGATGCTATTACAGTGTGTGTGTGTGTGTGAGAGAGAGAGAGATTTGTATGTGGTGTCAAAAACAGATTTACTGCCTGTGGGTACAAACCAGTGTTAAAGATGAAGAGAAGCTCAGAGGCCTTCAGAGGAAAAAAGTCAGCTGATTTATGCATAAAACTCAAGTCATTTAACCTTCATGTTGTCCCTGGGTCTTTTTGACCCCGCTGGAAGAATTTAATGTGTCATAACTTTGGTTTTCTTCCAAATATTTGCCTGAAATTTACCAGGATTGTTCCAAATTATTTTCGTTGAACTATGTGTTCAGAACAGTATATACTACGCGTTCGTTATCCTCTTGGGTCATTTTGACTCGGCCACATTTAGTGGGGCAATAGGTGACACTTTTGCTCTTTTCAGCGCAATGAACATACATACAGACACAAAAATGCATACGTAAAATGTCCACTAACACACGCACCGAAAACACACACTCACACCCCACACACACACACACACATGCACACACACACACACACACAAACACACACACAAATTGGGCATTGCATTTCATTAGGCCTCCAGAAAAGAAAAAAAAGCCAAACATTTGTAAATATTTCACACTTTTGATATGTCTTCGCCTAGCAGAGGGCAAAATATGATCTACCGAAATGATGCTACACACACACACACACACACAGGCAAACACTGTTCAAAGCATTGGGCATTGCAATTCAGTTGGCCTCCAGACAAAAAAAAAAGCTACACATTTGTAAACATTTCACACACACACACACACGTGCGCACACACACACACTCATAAACACACATGCACACACATGCACACACACACAAACACACACACATATTGGGCATTGCATTTCATTAGGCCTCCAGAAAAAAAAGCTACACATTTGTAAATATTTCTCACTTTTGATATACCTTTGCCTAGCAGAGGGCAAAATATGATCTATCGAAATGATGCTATACACACACACAAGCACTGGGCATAGCAATTCATTAGGCCTCAAGAAAAAACAAAAGCTACTCATTTGTAAATATTTCACACTTGTTAGATGCATTTGTCCAGCTGGGGGCAAAATCTGATCTACCAACAAGCTTTACACACACACACACACACACACACACACACACACACACACACACACACACACAAATGTTTTCATATTTAAATCATATTTGTTTCCTCTCTCTTATTTCTGAATTTAGTTGCATCAGTCAGCTTTGGCCTGGAGATATGCTGAGTAATGTTTGACATTTATCAGTCAGTGGTTATCTAAAATAATATTTAATAATTTCTGCTTATTTTACTCAAAACATGGCAAAATTTCATTAGGTTTATCATTCATAAATTAAGTATAATAAAACAAAACATAAGGAGGTAAACAAAGTTTTATTCACATGAAATTATGGCATGTTTTTGAGTGTGTGTGTGTAGCCTGTTGTTGGTTGATCAGATGACATCAGGTGGGCAAAATACATATTACAAGTGTAAAATAGATATTATACACAGAATCGTGCTAATTGTAGAATTTTTGATTTATAAGCATTCAAGTCAATTTGGCCTGTAAAAAAACAGTTTTTATTATTTGCTGACATTAAAAATGGTCAAAATGGTTTCAAAACAATCTCCTGCCCTTGAAATATACCAGCCTGTAATCGTGCATCAACTTTTGTGCCTCTATAGTGAAAATAATTCAAAATTTCTGTTTTTTTTTTTTTTTACTAAAAAAAGAGGCATTTTTGTATATAAATAAGGTTAATATATATATTTTTTGCAAAATATATGTTAATATGTTGGAAACAAGTTAGACTAAAAAGGTAAAAAAAAAAAAAAAAGGTATATATAGTTCATTTTTTATAAGCAGTCAAAACAGACAAGGTTAAGTTGACTCAGCGCTCCTAATTTGTATAGGAGGACAACACAAGGGTTAAACTAAGACACAAGGTTCTTCTCTAAGTAAAATGACTTTCATGACATCTTCATTAATAAACACTAGAGATGAGCCGGATACTCGGCTGAAATGAGTATCCGGTACGGATAAAGCACTTCTGCCGAGTACGAGTATTATACAAGTAATACGAGTCAATATCTGTGCTCAGATTGAATGAAAATCATCATTGTGTATCTGATTGTGTCAGCGTTCTGTGATAGGCTAGTCACAGCGCCCCTCCCCTACAGTGATAGGCTAGTCACAGCGCCCCTCCCCTACAGTGATAGGCTAGTCACAGCGCCCCTCCCCTACAGTGATAGGCTAGTCACAGCACCCCTCCCCTACAGTTATAGGCTAGTCACAGCGCCCCTCCCCTACAGTGATAGGCTAGTCACAGTGCCCCTCCCCTACTGTGATAGGCTAGTCACAGCGCCCCTCCCCTACAGTGATAGGCTAGTCACAGCGCCCCTCCCCTACAGTGATAGGCTAGTCACAGCGCCCCTCCCCTACAGTGATAGGCTAGTCACAGCGCCCCTCTCCTACACACATACAGATGTATTGTGTTGCTGTGTCTTGCTCTGCTCACTCACAGTCACACACAGAACAGCTCTCTGTCTCTCCCTCAGTCACTCGGGTTCGCGGGTTTTTTCCGTTAACGTTTAGGGTTTCTTCAGCTATTTACTTCGTGTTGTAACGTTAATAATACGTACTTACTAACCAGTAGAGTTCTGGTAAACGTGGGTTCGTTCAGACGTGGTGCTTGCTTGGTAGAATGTGACTCGCATTGCGTCTCTGCCTGTCGGAGATTTTTTTCTTTTTTAAACCTTCAGCTGTCTCTAACCAGTAACCAGACACTGTGTGTCTGACACGTTTTTGCTGTATTTCATAAAAACATAAAGGTAGTAAGCTAGTGTTATAAATATTACAAATTAATTAAGCTACATAACACACACTCTCTCTCTCGCTCTCCCTCTTACTCTCTCTCACACATTCACACACACACACCTGGTGTGGAAATAAAAAAATTAAAAAACCAAAAAAAAAATCAAAAAAAAAAAATCACACTGATCATAAAAAATGAAAAGTTAAAAAAGAAAGTTATGTTGTTCATTACATTTTACTTCATAATTGCACTGCATTGTTTTGTTTTCATTGTTGCAAAACTTCTGTAATATAGTTCGTTTGCTATCGTGATCAAAACCATTGATCTGAAGCTCAATCCTGATGCTGTCCTGTAAATATTTTTCTATTCAGCAATAAATATAACAATTTCTGATCAACCCATATCAATTGCATGCTTAAAATAACATACCGGTTAAAGCCCCGCCCATTTCAAGACAAGTCCCGACCTACTTCGAGTACAGATACAGATACAGATAATTCATATGGTTAACAGATACAGATACAGATACAGATAATGCTGTACTCGCTCATCCCTAATAAACACCAGAATTATAAGAAGATTACTGAGCTGAGCTTCTGCAACACGTGAGGAACAACATCATGAATTTCTAACCTCCAGCTTGGTGACCTTAGAGTCTGCTGTAGATAATATCTAAAGTCCATAACAGACAGCCCTCTCTTTTAATAATGCCCCAAACCCATTCATATCCTGTTATAATCCATCACAAAACTTGGTATAATTATTTATAGAAAATTATATAATAGCAATTACACTTTATAGCTATTTTTATTATGCCTTAACAGCTTAATGTTATTCACAACACATTTTATCACAAGCATTAAAAAAGCCCAGCTTCACTTCATCATGAGAACTAAGGGCTCGTGATAATGCTTATAATCTGCTATCAGCTCCATAATCATGTTTATAATCTATTCATAAAAGCGTTACCACAGAATTATGGGCCTCACAGTCTATACTGTGACAGTGAATTTAGAAATGACAGTAAATTTGGCCCATAATAATGCTTATAATGTACTATAAAGCCCCTAATAATACCTTTGATACACTATAATGCCCCTACTAATACAAATGATACACTATAATGCCCCTACTAATACATATGATACACTATAATGCCCCTACTAATACATATGATACACTATAATGCCCCTAATAATACGTATGATACACTATAATGCCCCTAATAATACATATGATACACTATAATGCCCCTAATAATACATATGACACACTATAATGCCCCTAATAATACATATGATACACTATAATGCCCCTAATAATACATATGATACACTATAATGCCCCTAATAATACATATGATACACTATAATGCCCCTAATAATACATTTACATTTACGGCATTTAGCAGACACCCTTATCCAGAGTGACTTACAACTGAGCAACCGAGGGTTAAGGGCCTTGCTCAGGGGCCCAGCAGTGGCAGCTTGGTGGACCTGGGGTTTGAACTCATGACCTTCCGATCAGTAGCCCAACACCTTAACCACTGAGCTACCACATCCCCCCATACATATGATACACTATAATGCCCCTAATAATACGTACGATACACTATAATGTCCCTAATAGTACCTCTGACATACTATAATGCCCCTAATAATACATACTGCCTGGTTTAGAGATCATCAAGAGCACCAAATTTCTTGATGTTCATCTAGTGGAGAACTTCACCTGGTCACTCAACACCAGCTCCATCACCAAGAAAGCCCAGCAGTGTCTCTATTTCTTATGAAGACTGAGAAAGGCACATCTCTCTCCCCCCATCCTGACTACATTTTACAGCTGCATCACTGACTGGTTTGGAAACTGCACCGTCTTGGATCGCAAGACCCTGCAACAGATAGTGTGGACAGCTGAGAAGATCATTGGAGTCTCTCTTCCTTCTATCATGGATATTTACACTACGCAGCGTTGTGCATTGTGGATGACCCTACACACAGTAGACAGGGAATGATGGCGATGATGATGAAGACAATTGGAGAGACAGAGACGATAAATATCACAAAGGGTTAGTAGCGTCAGGCAGGTTGCAAGAATACACTCAAAAGAGATGCATGTATTAACGAGACCGGACAGGGACTGACTGAAGGTGGCAGTCTTTTATACTGTGAGCAAGTGATTGTGAACAGGTGACAGTGATTAGTAATCAGGCAAAGCAGAAAGTTGCGGGAGAGTGAGTGTGGAGCCTGGCGAATCCGTAACATTATAATGCTTCTAATTAATACCTATGATACACTACAATGCACCTAATAATACCTATGATACACTATAATGCCCTTATTAATACCTTTGATACACTACAATGTCCTTAATAATACCTTTGATACACTATAATGCCCCTAATAATACCTTTGATACACTATAATGCCTCTAATAATACCTTTCATATGCTATAATGCCTCTGATAATACCTTTGATACACTATAATGCCCCTATTAATACCTTTGATACACTACAATGTCCTTAATAATACCTATGATACACTATAATGCCCCTAATAATACATTTGATACACTATAATGCCTCTAATAATACCTTTGATACACTATAATGCCCCTAATGATACCTTTGATACACTATAATGCCCCTAATAATACCTTTGATACACTATAATGCCCCTAATAATACATTTGATACACTATAATGCCTCTAATAATACCTTTGATACACTATAATGTCCCTAATAATACCTATGATACAATATAATGCCTCTAATGATACACATGATACACTATAATGTCTCTAATAATACCTTTGATACACTATAATGCCTCTAATAATACCTATGATACACTATAATGCCCCTAATGATACACATGATACACTATAATGTCTCTAATAATACCTTTGATAGACTATAATGCCTCTAATAATACCTATGATACACTATAATGTTTCTAATAATACCTATGATACACTATAATGTCTCTAATAATACCTTTGATACACTATAATGCCTCTAATAATACCTTTGATACACTATAATGCCCCTAATGATACATATGATAAACTATAATGTCTCTAATAATACCTATGATACACTATAAAGCCCCTAATAATACCTATGGTACACTATAATGCATCTAATAATATCTATGATACACTAAAAAGTCCCTAATAATACCTATGATACATTATAATGCATCTAATAATACCTATGATACACTATAAAGCCCCTAATAATACCTATGATACACTATAAAGCCCCTAATAATACCTTTGATACACTATAATGCCCCTAATGATACATATGATACACTATAATGTCTCTAATAACACCTATGATACACTATAATGCCCCTACTAATACCTATGATACACTATAATGCCCCTAATACTACCTATGATAGCTTTTATCCATTGTTTCCTGTCAAAAACAAACTATTTTTGTTTTTTTGTTTCACTGCTCATTTCCATAAGAGATCATATGGTTTGAGAAGTTTAATGGAGATAATATTGTTATTGTTCTGTTGATGCCATAAGGACATGCAGTGCTTCATTAATATTCATTAGCAGCTGATTCATTAAGCATTCCTGAGTCTTTATAGTTGCCTTAATATTGACTTTATTTTCATTCTTTGTGTTTTTCACTGCACTTTGACTGTGAGTGTAATTATAGGCTCATTAAAACATCCTTTTATCTGCAGTGATTAAACCTCTTCATGTTTTACTCTAAACAAAGAGATCCTGCAGATATCAAGGAAGATGTAAACACAACAAAGCACTTTATAAGTTATATTGCACATGCAGCTTTAATGTATGATGTCAAGATGTCTGTTTCCTGTCACATAATTGAACAATTCTGTCTCTCTCTCTCACACACACACACACACACACACAGAGAGAGAGAAATATTTATAAATAGAAATAAAGGATAATTGATTTGAGGTTTTTCTGTGCTGGAGGGAAGAAGAGCGTTTTCGTAATCAGAACCTCACAGGAAACAGAGACGACAATCAAGAAGAGAATAAAAGAAACAGAACAAAACACAGTAGAAACTTTAGTCTTTATTCCCTGATCACAAAGAACAACTAAATATGCATTTATCCCAGAGATCTGTTGTGTTGTGCATCAGAAACCAGGAATGTAAGATGATTTGCAGATAAACTGCAGGAAAAATTCTGGATGATTAAAGATCCAGAAATAATTATTTATATGTCTCTGACTGTACAAAAAGATTTGCCTTTACTCTAGCTTCCTCTCATGTTTAAAAAAAAGTATGTGCACCCCTGACCATCACGTTGATACTACATGAGGTTTCCACACGATGTACTGAGCGTCTCTGCGTGCTGTAGCTTTACACTTTCCCTTCACTGGAACTACAAACCATGTTATATCATGATGATGTAGAAGTGATCTCACTGATGCTCTTGTAGCTGAATGAACACAAATCCACACAGACACAATCCAACATCTAGTGGAGAACCTTCTGAGAAGAGAAGAGACGAGAAGAGACAAGAAGAAGAGAAGGGAAGAGAAGAGACAAGAAGAGAAGAGAAGAGAAGAGAAGAGAAGAGAAGAGAAGAGAAGAGAAGAGAAGAGAAGAGAAGAGAAGAGAATAAAAGAGAAGAGAAGAAGAGTAGGGAAGAGAATAAGAGAAGGGAAGAGAAAAGAAGAGAAGGCAAGGCAAGGCAAGTTTATTTGTATAGCACATTTCATACACAGAGGTCATTCAAAGTGCTTTACATAGAAATTAGAAAACAATTTATAAGAGAGAAAAAATATATATGTAAAAATAAGAGACACAATAAAATCATAATAAAAACAAAGAACAATTAAAAAAATAAATGTGATTTTGATAAAAACAGTTTAAAATATGTTAAAAAGAATAAAACAGGAGTAAAAGTGATTTGGATAAAAAGTGCAGTCAGTGTGAAGCAGCACTGTGATCATTTAGTAAATGCAGAGTTAAACAGATGTGTTTTTAATCTTGATTTAAAGAGACGAGAAGAAGAGAAGGGAAGAGAAGAAGAGAAGGGAAGAGAAGAGAAGAGAAGAGACAAGAAAAGAAGAGAAGAGAAGCAAAAATAAGAGAAGAGAATAGAAGAGAAGAAGAGAAGAGACGAGAAGAAGAGAAGGGAAGAGAAGAGAAGAGAAGAGAAGAGAAGAGAAGAGAAAAGAAGAGAAGAGAAGAGAAGAGAAGAGAAGAGAAAAGAAGAGAAGAGAAGAGAAAAGAAGAGAAAAGAAGAGAAGAGAAAAGAAGAGAAGAGAAGAGAAGAGAAGAGAAGAGAAGAGAAGAGAAGAGAAGAGAAAAGAAGAGAAGAGAAGCAAAAAGAAGAGAAGAGAAGAAGAGAAGAGACGAGAAGAAGAGAAGGGAAGAGAAGCGAAAAGAAAAGAAGAGAAGAGAAGAAGAAAAGAGACGAGAAGGGAAGAGAAAAGAAGAGAAAAGAAGAGAAGAGAGGAGAAAAGAAAAGAAGAAGAGAAGAGAAGGGAAGAGACAAGAAGAGAAGGGAAGAGAAGAGAAGAGAAGAGATAATTATAACAAAGGAGTAGATAAAAATCTGGAACGATTTGTTCAACATAGACATAAGGGTGTGATGGTCAAGGGTGCACATACTTTTGAGCAATATAATTTATCTTGATATAAACAGTTCAATATGACAATATGTAAAATATTTTAAAGGCTTTACACACATTGTTAGAATGATTTATGGAAAGACTTTACAGTTTAATACAGCATTCATTTCACTGGTAAACACCGAGCTTTTATCTTCTTCTTGATTATCATCTTGGTTTCCTGGACTCTGTTCCCTCAGGCACAACAAAACCACTTTCACATCATGTGAGTGTCTTTGGTAGATTCTGTCCTTCCGGCAGAGTTATTTTTTAATAATGGACTAAATGTCACGCTGTGGGATGTTCAAAGTTTGGATTTATTTTTCGATTTATGAATTTTCCAGAACTCTAATCCAGTGTGATTAGGTGTGAACTCAGAGTTCTCCCAGGAACAGTTGTGTATCTACTGAGATCACGAGACACTTTATTTACACACTTTAACTAAAATAATTAATTACGTCACTTCTGATGCTTACACTGGAAATAATGTGGCCGGCGAAGGGGAAGTTTTGTGTACATAAACCCAGTTAAATCCATTTCAGGTTCACTATAAAATGTGGAAAATTCGAGGGGGTGAAAACTTAATGCAGGCTCTGTAATGACCTTACACCTAAACACATGCATCTGAATCTATGGATCGTAAATTATAAAGTTTTCTGTTCTCAGAAACTTCATTGCTAAGATCATGTACATGTTAATAATCATTTTTCCTGCATTACAGACTAGTGGTTGATCCAGAAGCCCAGCCTGATGTCTCCTGAAGCTCCAGGACTGGTACAGGGTGGAAAAGAAACCCACTTTGTTCTTTCAGCCTGTGCGTCATTAATTTCTCGCCCCAAAGACGTTTCCTGTTTTTACTGTGCGTCAAGGAGATTTGTTTCGGGATAGATTTACATGTGTGGCCTGATCGCTCATACCAGACCCTCAATGTACCTTTTGTTCAAATCTACACAACAGTCATGCGGTTTAGCACAACGTGGTTTTACACTTATTGAGCGTGACGAGCTTCACCATGATAAAACATGATTGGCTTTGTGTACTTTGTGTATGTGAATCCACAATATACACATACACTAACTTCAGTGTCATTCTTGATGTAGGGAATCATAAGAACTGTGTGTGTGTGTGTGTGTGTGTGCTTATATATTGTGCTTATTTCTATTTAAGTCATATTGTGTTTCATGACCATGAATATCTTGTGCTTTTTTATATTAAACTTCAACATGTTTCTGATGATTAAAGCGAGCGTCATGGATTCCAGTCACAGCTGATGACTGCAGTGTATCTGTAGTGTGATGACATGGTAAAATAGTGCGGTGTCTGTTACAAAACACCAGTGTTGTGGGTTTGATTTTAAAAACCAAAGTGTGTTAATGTTACACAGTTCAGTCTCATGGAACTGACGAATGTGTCACAGTTCAATAAATTCAGTGGGTTTTTCTGTGATATGCTTTAATCTGATGAAGCACTGGATAAGACTAGAACGAGGTCCACACACACACACACACACACACACATACAGACACATACACACACACACACATACACACACACACACACACACACATACACACATACACACACATACACACATACACACACACACACACACATACACACACATACACACACATACACACATACACACACACACATACACACATACACACACACACATACACACACACACACATACACACACATACACACACATACACACATACACACACACACACACATACACACACATACACACACACACACACACACACACACACACACACACACACACACACACACATACATACACACACACATACACACATGTGTGTGTGTGTGTGCGTGTATGTGTGGGAGTATGTATGTGAGTATGTGTGTGTATGTGTGTGTATGTGTATGTGTGTGTATGTGTGTGTATGTGTGTGTGTGTATGTGTATGTGTGTGTATGTGTGTGTGTGTGTATGTGTCTGTATGTGTGTATGTGTGTGTATGTGTGTGTGTATGTGTCTGTATGTGTGTGTTTGTGTGTCACCTCTGACCCTGGAGCTGGATGTGGGCATTATATACACCACAAACCACAACGCTGTATCATTCAGAAGTCTGATTGGTCAGAAGGTGTTGAAATCAGATGGAAGTGCAGCTGCACATCACAGCTTTATATTAATGTCTTATCTTCTCTATAGTAACAGCTCAGTCACAGGGACTCGCTCGCGTGGAATCGATATGGTGAAAAGTTTTCTGTAAGGAGACGTTTATTTAACTGAAAAATGACTCGAACGGCTGGTCGACTTCGAGACCAACTGAAAAAGAGCAAAAAAGATGATAAATCTGTGAAAAATAACAGAACCTGCTCGAGACAGAGCTGAACCTTTATCAGTGAGACGAGCCGTTAATTAACACAATCGCACACAGAGATGCTGATACACAAATACGCAAATAAGAAGGCAGTTAAAGCAGAGTGAAGGAAAGTAAGTGCAATGTGAAAGTTCAAACAACAAAACCCAGGATCCTGTTTACACTCACAGGGACACTCATGTAAAAATGGGAAATGTGTGATGTTAATCGAGCATGTAACACACATCAGAGCCATTTAATAAGGCTAATCAATAGGGTCCTGACTTTTGCAGGCATTTTCCTTCTTCTGTTTTGTTTGTTGTAGTTATATAAACTTTGTTTGCCAGAAAAGCCGAGTACTGTCACAGCTCTCTAATTATGAAAAGGGCAGAAGGGGTTTGTGTAGCTCAGAGCAAACAACCCAAAAATATTCCACTTATCTGCTAAAACTACAGCTTACAGTCAGCTAAAACATTAACACTGGTGTTTCTTACCAAAATGAAAAGCCTACTTATTTATTCGAATGTGTGTAAGATCTGTGGATTAAATGCTGTGCATGTAGGGAATAAACACAGAGGAAAACAAATGTGTAATAGCTTTACAAGCGCTGCTTTGAAAAGCGCTCTTACTCTGGACATGATGATTACCCTTGTGTTTATACAGTGAACATTATTAATATGGGTGTGTTTTTCAGATTGCCTGAGGCGCGAATTATAACCACAGAGGATGTCTTAAGTGATATGTGTCATCTCTTCAAATGAGTTCTTTAACCCTCGTGATTTGTTCAGCTGCTTTTAAGTCCTGTGTATGAAAAACACAGGACTTTCTTTCTACACAGAACATTGTCAGATCCTTAAGTCTTTCTTCTTGACACAATCCGCTGTACACCTTTCAGAACGGTGATGAGTAAGTTACATAATTGATAAACAGAAAAGACACAACATCGATACCACGCCAGACGAGTCAGCACTCGTACATCTCAGTGCTCCTTTCATCATCAGTCACGACCCTGAGCAGAACTTCACCAGCTCCTCACCTGCCACATATCAGACTCCAGAACTGGAGCTTTGTTCTATTGGTCCATTCAGATCACACTGACATGATGTAGAGTCCCTCAGGGTTTAGTTCTTCTATCTGGCCTGTTTTTAACTACTATTACTAGTAGTAATACTAAAATACTATCAGCACATGATAACCCAACATATAATATATTATAATGCCTACATGACATTACATGACCATAACAATGTCATAACATTGCTGTTACTATGCTATAATGTCTTATAATACATTATAAGGACCACAATAATGTCTCTACTACATTAATGTCTCATAGTATACAAAAAGGACTATTATAATGTATCTGCAACACTGTCATTTATTATAATGCACATAAGGACCATTACAATGACTTTACTATGCTATAATGCCTTATAATACATTATTCAGGATCTTTATAATGTCTCTACTACGTTAATGCTTTATAATAGACCATAAGGACTATTAAAAATGCTTCTGCTCGAATATACTGCCTACAGCACAGATAATAATAGTCTATAATAATAAAGGCTATCGTTATGTTTAGACTTTATTATAATGACTAATAATGCTTCTTTAAAGTCCACAGAGTGCTTGAGTCTGTCCTGTTGACGTTATCCTATGTCATTTCTACACGGTCAGAACAGTGATGATTTTCTTCTAGAAGAGATAAAAAAAGCAAATCAATTAACACTCGACACTCAGATAAACCCAGACTGCAGTCCTGTGGCCTCTTTGTGCTCGTGATTTGAAAACGAAGCGGTTCTGCACCTTCTTTGACATAAACATTATGTTTAAACAGAGTTGTGTTAAAGATAAAAGATTTAAGGTCAATTCTCTTCTAAAATACAGCTCTCTAAAAGCTTTCTGTCACCCAGAACTCCAATTACAGGCTCCAGAATGTCAACTCAATACCTATCTAATTTACCAGTCTGCAACGGACAAGTAAGAGAAAGAGAACAGAAGCAACTGACAAAGTATTCAGTGATGACCACGACTAAAAAACACACAACATTTCTAAGTGAAAAGGAATGGAGCTGGCTAACCTCACAACACTGCTAATCTCTCACTCGTCCTTCTGTCAGATAACAGAACCATAAACGACCCACCCTTTAACTTCCCCAGAAAAGATCATTATAAAAAACGAAAAACACAAAATAGCTCCATGACTATCTCCATCTCAGTGAACTGTTGTAGCTGTTTTGTTAGCATTGATAGCTACGCAGCAGTCTGGAATTAGCTAACTTAATGCTAGCATTAAAAATAAATGTTTAAAAATGTAATACATTTCCTTACAAAAATACTCTTTTTTTTTTTTTTTTTTTTTTTTTTTTTTTTTTTTAAAAAAACAACCTTTTTCTTGGAATAAAATAGCAAGCTAACACTTGGCTATGAAGCCAAACTACACATTCAAAAAAAATGATAATTTACATAATGTTTAACTAATTAGCACTTTGGGAGGTCATAATTTCTAAATGAAGCTGTAGCTGATTCCTGTAGTTCAGACGTTCTTCTGGTTGCAGCTCTGACTCAGGATCCATTCAACACACGATCTGGAGCACGTCGACCTGAGCTGAGAATCTAAACCCAGCACAACAGCTTTAAAAATATCCCAGGCTTGGGAAAGTGTATACTTGTTTGGAAATCACTAAATGGCTGAGGAACAAAATCATTCTCAGATGTTCGAGGAATACAAATCTCTAAGATCAGCAGCTACTGATCCAAGTGGATGAGTCAGATTATGCTTTCAGCTCTTTACACCTGTTTCACTGCAGGTCCAAGTGGATTGTGTGATGATATCCAGGATAGTTATAGTGAGGATATCCTGATAATGACGTCACGATATCCAGGATTATCATGTAAAAGAATCTTGGATAAAATGTAGAAATGATGTGATGCTTTCCTGGAAGGAAAGAAGGAAACCTGCTCTGGATCCATCAGACATTAGTAACTACAGACCGGTATCACTTCTCTCTTTTTTTTCAAAAATTCTTGAACATGATTTCCTATAATCAACTGTCTGTCTATCTCTCAACCTCCAAGACCCCAACCAGTCTGGCTTTAACGCAGCTCAATCCACAGAGACAGCCCTTTTGGATGTCTCTGAGAAACTACAGATCAGCCAAGCTTCATCTGTCCTCATCCTCCTTGACCCGTGAGCAGAGTTTGATACGGTCAACCACAAGACTCTCCTGTCCACCCTCAGGAGTCTTGGAAATTGCTGATCAACACGGGAATGGTTTGCTTCCTAGCTGGAAGGACGCTCATATCAGGTAACATGGAGGGGAGTGACATCAGTCACCTGAATCACCTCAGACTTGCTCATTGGGGATAAATACAAATACATTTATAGATCTAATATTCATCTTGAATTTTTGTATTATATTAATCTTTATATTATTTTTTATAATAACCTTTTGTTTTATGTTTATGTTCTGTAAAGCTGCTTTGAGACAATATCAATTGTAAAAAAGCGCTATACAAATAACTGAATTTGAATCTGCACCACACAGACTCTCCACTGGTGTCCCACAGGGCTCAGTACTAGGTCGTCTTCTTTTCTCTCTCTCAATACTCACTCTGCTGGTGAAGTTATGTCCTGACATGGGAATTCTCTTACCACTGCTATGCTGATGACAGATGCTATATCTCCTCCCTCCTTCAGATACCACGGCTTCTGCCCGGATCTCACCATGTCTGGTGGACAGATCATTGTGGATTTATCCACACAGGCTCCTTATTTGTTTGTTTAGTGTCTTGTAAGTTCACAACTGGACTACTGCAGCTCTCTCTGTCAGGTCTGTTCTACCTCTGAACAAAATTTGATCTCCGCAAATGATCCAAATTGAAGCAGCATGACTTGTTTTCAACCAGCCTAAGTTCTCCACACCACCCTGCTGCTGCGCTTCCTCCACTGGCTTCCAGTAGCTAAAAAGATCAGATTTAAACACTGATTCTTGTCTACAAAGCCAAAAATGGACCAGCTCCCTCTTACCTCAAAGTTCTTATCACTCCTCACACTGCACCTCGAATAGTGGTGGTATCTCCCACCATCTCTCAGGGTAAAAGGGAGGTATATAGCGGAGTTCAAACGATGAGTGAAGACCTTTATCTTCTTGAAACACTTGAACTAACTCTTATTTGTCCTGTTTGTTTTATGTGTATATTTAAAAAAAAAACAACAGTTTTAGGTTGAAGGGGGCACGGTGGCTTAGTGGTTAGCACGTTCGCCTCACACC
>NC_083480.1:17865174-17940174 GCF_030014155.1 Tachysurus vachellii | reverse complement strand
ACAAACACACAATAACACCTTAACACATACACAATAACATCCACTAACACACACTCACCCACACTAACACATACTCACCCACACTAACACACACTCACCCACACTAACACATACTCACCCACACTAACACACACTCACCCACGCTAACACACACTCATAAAGGGTTTAATATCGTTCCCCTTTTGACAGAGCTGCTGATTTTCTTTCTCTTAATGAGTTCTGTATTTTCTCTGGATTAAATCAACACACTGAACACTTTTTCTGGACACTTTAAAGCCTCTGTCTTAAAACCTACAGCTGAATTTGCATCAAAAACACTTTTGTTATTTAATGAATAAATAAGACTCCAAACTTTGGTTCATTATTTTCTTCCTCTTTGCGTCACTAAACTGTCCTGCTTCCTGCTTCACTATTCAAAGCTTCTTATTATTTCAGAATTATTTCCTACTTTATTTATTTATTTCAGTTATTTCAAATATCCTAAAAATGCTGCATCTTTGAATTAGTACGTGGGAGTTAAGCATAAATAAACATGTTCGTACATTTGTATAAATATCTGATCTTTTATAAGTGGAGAGAAATAGAGAAGAAACAAGAAGTAAAGATGTAGAAATCTACTGAGTGCATTCTTAAATCGTTCTCGTCAGATTCAACATGAAACGCAGCAAATTTACAGCCTGAATCTTCATCAATCCGCAGCATCCATCATCTCGGTGGATAAAACCAGCAGCACGAGTCGTGACACTCATCAGCTGCAGCATGTGGTGAATGAGACTCCACTAAAACATCACTTGTGCTGTTCGATTAGAACGAAGCAGTGAAGGAAAACATTTACTGTGTTTAGGAGTCTGAGTGGATGTTGATGTGTTTGGATAAAAATCACCCAGTGCTGTGATCACACACCAGAGCCATATTACACTTCTCCTCCTCTCTTACTCTCCTTCTCTCTTCTCTCATCTTTCCTCCTTTTCTTTCCTAATCGTATGTTTCTGAAGCAGGTGAGAGGAGGTTTTTCTGGGTTTGTTTACAGGTTTGTTTACAGGTTTGTTTACAGGTTTGTTTACAGGTTAGTCTGGGTTTGTTTACAGGTTTGTTTACAGGTTTGTTTACAGGTTTGTTTGGTTCTTCAGGTGTGATGAGTCTGAAACACTGATGTTATTGGCTGAACGCAGCAGGACCATGAATCTGTATCTGTGTCAGTTTCTCTCTTATACAAAAGACACTCTGAATGTCTGAAAGGATTCACACACAATACACAGGTGTGTGTGTGTGTGTGTGTGTGTGTGTGTGTGTGTGTGTGTGTGTGTGTTTATATTAGTGTATATTATTAGTTTTTTAATTAATTAGACACCAGAATTTCACAGATCACTGATCTTCTGTGTGAAGAACTAAAGAGCCTCAATCTTAGTGACCTTTAAACAATCAGATCATCAACACACACCACTCTCACCTGAAGTATCAGATCATTAACACACACCACTCTCACCTGAAGTATCAGATCATTAACACACACCACTTTCACCTGATGAATCAGATCATTAACACACACCACTCTCACCTGAAGTATCAGATCATTAACACACACCACTCTCACCTGAAGTATCAGATCATTAACACACACCACTTTCACCTGATGAATCAGATCATTAACACACACCACTCTCACCTGTTGAATAAGATCATTAACACACACCACTCTCACCTGAAGTATCAGATCATTAACACACACCACTCACACCTGAAGTATCAGATCATTAACACACACCACTCACACCTGATGAATCAGATCATTAACACACACCACTCTCACCTGATGAATCAGATCATTAACACACACCACTCTCACCTGAAGAATCAGATCATTAACACACACCACTCTCACCTGATGAATCAGATCATTAACACACACCACTCTCACCTGAAGTATCAGATCATTAACACACACCACTCTCACCTGATGAATAAGATCATTAACACACACCACTTTCACCTGAAGTATCAGATTATTAACACACACCACTCTCACCTGAAGTATAAGATCATTAACACACACCACTCTCACCTGAAGTATCAGATCATTAACACACACCACCCTCACCTGATGAATAAGATCATTAACACACACCACTTTCACCTGAAGTATCAGATTATTAACACACACCACTCTCACCTGAAGTATAAGATCATTAACACACACCACTCTCACCTGAAGTATCAGATCATTAACACACACCACTCTCACCTGAAGTATCAGATCATTAACACACACCACTCTCACCTGAAGTATCAGATCATTAACACACACCACTCTCACCTGATGAATCAGATCACTAACACACACCACTCTCACCTGATGAATCAGATCATTAACACACACCACTCTCACCTGATGAATAAGATCATTAACACACACCACTCTCACCTGATGAATCAGATCATTAACACACACCACTCTCACCTGAAGTATCAGATCATTAACACACACCACTCTCACCTGAAGTATCAGATCATTAACACACACCACTCTCACCTGATGAATAAGATCATTAACACACACCACTCTCACCTGATGAATCAGATCATTAACACACACCACTCTCACCTGATGAATCAGATCATTAACACACACCACTCTCACCTGAAGTATCAGATCATTAACACACACCACTCTCACCTGAAGTATCAGATCATTAACACACACCACTCTCACCTGAAGTATCAGATCATTAACACACACCACTCTCACCTGATGAATCAGATCATTAACACACACCACTTTCACCTGATGTATCAGATCATTAACACACACCACTCTCACCTGAAGTATCAGATCATTAACACACACCACTCTCACCTGAAGTATCAGATCATTAACACACACCACTCTCACCTGATGAATAAGATCATTAACACACACCACTCTCACCTGAAGTATCAGATCATTAACACACACCACTCTCACCTGAAGTATCAGATCATTAACACACACCACTCTCACCTGAAGTATCAGATCATTAACACACACCACTCTCACCTGATGAATAAGATCATTAACACACACCACTCTCACCTGAAGTATCAGATCATTAACACACACCACTCTCACCTGAAGTATCAGATCATTAACACACACCACTCTCACCTGAAGTATCAGATCATTAACACACACCACTCTCACCTGAAGTATCAGATCATTAACACACACCACTCTCACCTGATGAATAAGATCATTAACACAGACCACTCTCACCTGAAGTATCAGATCATTAACACACTCGAATAGAGCAGTGCAGTAAACACTGGTGCTCAGTTACAGCTGATCTAAATTTATTCAGCGTTACAATGCTGTAAATTCAATCATATCTTGTCTGGTTTGTTAATCTGAAGACCAGTTACGCTCACATCAAACAGACCATGAGCACTTTTATTACACTAAATTTGAATTCCTCAAACGATGATGATGACGACTAAAAACAGACAAAAGGAAAAGATAAGCAGACCTTAGAAGAGCCACTTCACACAGAGACAATCAGCTGCATAACTTTGGAGATAAACAGCAGGAGAACAAAGACAGACCTGAACATTACAGAAGGATGAGTCATGACCACCCTGTAGAGCTAGAAGAACATCCTCGATCATGAACGACCTTCAGTTCAGTCTGAACAGCCAGCAACAATCTCTCAAGGACGTGTGTCTGAGACCAGAGTATGTAGAGAAGGTAAAGAATCCTGACATAAATAAACATAAAGATAGTAATCATGATTTACTGTGTGTCAGATAATTTACTGTGTATCAGATAATTTACTGTGTATCAGATAATTTACTGTGTGTCAGATAATTTACTGTGTATCAGATAATTTACTGTGTGTCAGATAATTTACTGTGTATCAGATAATTTACTGTGTATCAGATAATTTACTGTGTCAGATAATTTACTGTGTGTCAGATAATTTACTGTGTATCAGATAATTTATTGTGTATCAGATAATTTACTGTGTGTCAGATAATTTACTGTGTATCAGATAATGCATGGTAGGTTGATTGGCATCTCTGGAAAATTGTCCGTAGTGTGTGATTGTGTGAGTGAATGAGAGTGTGTGTGTGTGTGTGTGTGTGCCCTGTGATGGGTTGGCACTCTGTCCAGGGTGTATCCTGCCTTGATGCCCGATGACGCCTGAGATAGGCACAGGCTCCCCGTGACCCGAGGTAGTTCGGATAAGAGGTATAAGATGAGTGAGTGAGTGAGTGAGTGAGTGAGAGTGAAGACATCCACTGACTCAGCTGTTTGGACATCTAGAGGAAGTTCACTTCACCACCTAGGCACCAGGTGACAGAAGAATCTCGATGCAGGTCTTCCTTGTAATCTGTGAGATGGTGAAACACTGAGCAGTGCTGGAGGCTCAGAAGGAGCATGGTGCAGTGTGAGGAGTGATAAGAGCTTACAGGAAAGTAAGTCTGTTTCTGCTCCTCAAGTCAGTGGAGGACAGCAGTGGGGTGGTGTAGGAGAACTTTGGATGGTTGAACACGAATCTGGGATTGAGTTCCTGTTCCTGTTCCTGTTCAGCTCTGGAGCAGCTTTTAAGCTCTGGTTCTTTTAGTTGAAATGTATTTAGAGTTCGAGTTGTTAAAAATGTTTCTGAAGAATGTGTGTCTCTGTATTTGTATACTGTACAATGTGCTGTGTGTGTGTGTGTGTGTGTGTGTGTGTGTGTCTCCATTCTGTCCTTAATTACCCTCTCTTTGGCTTCTGTCGTCTTTTGTAAGGATTATAAATCATCCTGAACTGACCACATCGGGCCATTGTATAGGTTTGTTGTATAATTAAGAAGCTGTGTGGGTTTTGAATTTACATTCTGTTTGTGTGTGTATGTGTGTGTGTGTGTGTGTGTGAGAGAGAGAGAGAGAGAGAGAGAGAGAGAGAGAGAGACAGAGAGAGAGAGAGAGAGAGAGCTCTGTGTTCAGCAGTAGAAGCATGATGATGATGATAAAGACAATGATGATGATGGCGATGATGATGACAATGACGACGATGATGATAGTGATGATGATGATGATGATGACAATGGTGATGATGATGATGATGATGATAATGGTGACGATGATGATGATGATGATGGTGATGATGACGATGATGATAATGATGGTGATGATAAACACAATGATGATGATGGTGATGATAATGGTGATGATGATGATGATGATGATGATGATGGTGATGATGATGATGGTGATACTGATATATGTTGTCATGTGATTTTAAGTGCTTATCCTGTTACACCTGTGTTTAACATTGTCTCTGAGACTTTTAGCATTCAGAGACGTGTTTAACTGTAAAAGTTTCCCTCTGAATCTAATCCCACTATTTAAACATAGCTTTGTTATAAAACTCTTACACCTTCTTTATGTTCTAAACCTTCTCAGTATGAGAAGCCCCAGAATCTTTCCATCACTAGTCTCTATAGTAAACTCTGAAGCTCTGGTCTATACCTGATGATTAACAGCCTGTCTGCATGAATAAATGAAGAATCATGATGAATAATTCATTCATGTGTAATTCATGTTCCATAGAGCAGTGTATTTGTTCGAGAAAAGACGTCTACTTTCACACAATATCATGTCTCATTTTACTTCAGACATGAAAACATAACCTCCAAAGATTGGAATATATTTTATAGAAAATGAAACTGTTAAGAACATTTAGGAACTTTGGGCTTTATTATCTAACCATTTATAACCATTACCACCTTGATCAGACACCAGGATTTCTGTTCTGATTACAGACCTGGTGCTGAGGCCTGGGATGAAGGTGACGGTAGCATGAGAAGCAAGTTGAATGGTGGTGAAGATGGTGGATGAGGGAGATGATGGTGTCATCACTAACAATCAAACAAGCTAACTGTCAGACAAGCTAGCAAGCAAGCAGAGAGGAAGTTAGCCATCTGACTAGCCTAAAGGCTCTGATGTGCCGAGCCCATAGCCATGTAACAGCAGCACAGTGTCACCTCACAGCTTCAGCTTCATCCTGACTTTAAAGCTCAACTTTTAAAAAAGCTTTAATACAGAATCATTTCAAGTCTTAGTGTGTGATAATAACCGAAAGAGCTGATAAAGAACTCGTCTGGAACATTCGGTTTCTCTGAAAACTACGTTGTACAACCTGAACATTTACCATTAATCATTTTCTCTCCATTAATTACCGCCGTACTCCGACGTTACTGCTGTGCCTGCACGCAGACAAAAAGGTGCTTTTTGTGTGCAGCCTTTGAAAATGAAAAATGTGCTGAAACTCTGCATGAGAGCAGAAGATCGTTCTCTTACTTCTGTGTCGGCTCACAAGGGGATCTACTGAAATACTGCACAATAAAGGACAACTGCACTCGACAACACATGAAATTCAGCTCATTGTTTAGTTTTTTCATGAGAACTTGTGTCTCATGCTGATGTCACAGGAAAGCTTTGTTATTGCTGGTGCATTTATTTGTAGAAAAATTAATTAAAAAGACGTGATAAGAGTCAGGTTTCCATCCTATAAGCAAAAGAACCAAAAAAAATATTTCCTCACTCACCATCATCAGTGTCGTGTTAATCAGGACATTAAACACTGGACTAAAAAAAAGTCCCAGAATGCAATGCAACTGTACAGCATTTTCATTCATTCATTTTCTACCGCTTATCCGAACTACCTCGGGTCACGGGGAGCCTGTGCCTATCTCAGGCGTCATCGGGCATCAAGGCAGGATACACCCTGGACGGAGTGCCAACCCATCACAGGGCACACACACACACTCTCATTCACTCACACAATCACACACTACGGACAATTTTCCAGAGATGCCAATCAACCTACCATGCATGTCTTTGGACCGGGGGGAGGAACCCGGAGTACCCGGAGGAAACCCCCGAGGCACGGGGAGAACATGCAAACTCCACACACACAAGGTGGAGGCGGGAATCGAACCCCCAACCCTGGAGGTGGGAGGTGAACGTGCTAACCACTAAGCCGCCGTGCCCCCCTGTACAGCATTTATCTAGTATTTTTTATTTAGGATTTAATTTCTACTCATTTCACTCATTCTTATGCTTGATATAGTTCTGTTCTTGGGACAGATAACATTCATTTGTCTGATTAATTGATTGGTTGGTTGACTTACTGGCTGACTGTGTGTGTGTCTGTGTGTGTGTCTGTGTGTGCCTGTGTGTATGTCTGTGTGTTTGTGTGTCTGTGTATGTGTGTGTCTGTGTGTTTGTGTGTCTGTGTATGTGTGTGTGTCTGTGTGTCTGTGTGTGTGTGTCTGTGTGTGTATGTGTCTGTGTGTGTGTCTGTGTATCTGTGTTTGTGTCTGTGTGTGTGTGTCTGTGTGTGTGTCTGTGCGTGTGTGTCTGTGTATGTTTGTGTAACAGCTGCTCTCGGCCGATGGCAGACCTTTTCTGCCACCTGGTGTTTTATTACCTTACAACATCCACTGCATCAGTTTTCAGTCTTTAGCCATGACTCCTGATTGTCTACACAGAGACATCACCAGACAGCTGATGAAGTCCACAATGAGGTCACGTGTCTTTCATAATGGATTTGTATAGTGCTACAAGAAGAATAATAAACAGGGTATTAACACTGCGTGTCTGTCATAAGATTAGTCAGGACACTGGTGGGTTTCAGTATGTAGAGCACTGTGATTCTGTGTAACTGCTGGTGAGCAGGAGGATGAGACAGAGGAGAGGTTTGAGTCTCCTGCTGGCCAAATAATTCCCACCTCTCCACATTAACACTGGTGCAGAAATAAAACACACAGCACAGCTAAAGCTTGTCTACAGTAAACCACTGGACACCTCTGTACACACCTGTACATACCTGTACACACCTGTACACATCTGTACACATCTGTACACACCTGTACACATCTGTACATACCTGTACACACCTGTACACATCTGTACATACCTGTACACACCTGTACACATCTGTACACAACTGTACACATCTGTACACACCTGTACACACCTGTACATACCTGTACACACCTGTACACATCTGTACATACCTGTACACACCTGTACATACATGTACACATCTGTACACACCTGTACACACCTGTACACATCTGTACACACCTGTACACATCTGTACATACCTGTACACATCTGTACACACCTGTACACATCTGTACACACCTGTACACACCTGTACATACCTGTACACATCTGTACACACCTGTACACATCTGTACATACCTGTACACATCTGTACACACCTGTACACATCTGTACACATCTGTACACACCTGTACACATCTGTACACATCTGTACACATCTGTCACAATACATCTATAAAATATACAATTTAGTAGGCTAGGTAAAACAGAGGAAATACTTATGACGTCACACCATTAACGTCGTCAACTAGTTAAAACATTTCACTACGTCATAATGCGTATGATTGTGCATGTGACACGTGAATAACACGTGAATTTTAACATTGTAAAATGCGACATGGGAAAAAAGACGACTTTTTAATGTCCTGCATTTATTTTTAATTTTTTTTTAATTGTAGTGTTAAAATCAGTAGAACTATATTTTCCCTCCTGACCTTAAAGTCACTTAATGTTATATTTATTTAATTTTGCTCTTTTATGACCAGCTGAAAAAGTTTTAGAGAAAAAAAAAAGCATGTTTGCTCAAGTTAAAGCAAAAGGTTTCTTCTGAGAGGAAAATGACGTCTTTTATTTTCTGTTAGCAGCATTTAGGCTTTCCGTCTGAAGAAATTGTCGCGTATTAATGAACATTCTGTCATTTGTAAAAGAAAAGAAAAAAGCCGATAGTCTCCTTCCTTCCTTCCTTCCTTCCTCCCCCTGAGACGCCACGAGTGAGCGCGCGCCCCCGTGCGCCTTTGGAACGAGAGCGCGCACCGGGAATTAGTTGTGAACGCTCTGTTTGTGAATGAAGATGGGATCCTTGTTTGTGTCTCTGTCTCTGTCTCCGATTCTCATCTGCTTCTGCCTCGTTTTTCCGCTCTGCACGACCCAGAAAGCCAAAGATAGGAAGAGTGTTGGCGCGAGGGACACCGAGTTCGTGGACAAGGTGAGAGAAAAACACTGAAACCGGTTCATCATTAACTGGAAATACACACATGCATCTACATGCAACACACACACACACACACACACACACACACACACACACACACGCACACACATACATACACAAACACACGCACACACATATACATACACAAATACACACACAAATACACACACAAACACACACACATACATACACATACACACACAAACACACATGTTGCTTTGTAAATGTTTCCGATGAACTTTCTTTGTCATCTCTAACTAGTTTAACTCTAAACACTTTTCCTTCTCACGTTTCACGCGAACTTCACACGTTAAAAAGGTTTGTGTTGAGATGTGTGTGACGTGTTTGTGAGTCTGGTGTCACACCGTCGGTCTGTGTTGTGTTTTCATTTTTATGTAAGAAATTAGCGATGGTGCGTCCTGGTGACGTCACAGGGGGACATTGTTATTACCAGCGCAGTTACGATGACGTTTAATAGCAGTAATAAAATTTCAACTCCATTCATCTCAATCAAGTTTTGCTGAGTTCTTAAAATCAACCAAAAAAGATCATGAGTTCATGAGATGTGGAGGCACTGGAGAGACACTGATTTAGGGTGGAAGTGGAACAGATGTGTACAGATGTGGAGATGAAAGATCTGGACAGATGTAATGACTAAAGTGTCCCCGCATCACTCCCCATACATGGGCTAAAGAAAACTGTTCACTTCTGTACACTTAAACTGTGTAAAATGTTTATATGATACCAAATGTGAGATCTGACAAAGTTGATCTGAATGGAACAGTGTGTCATTGCCCTAATGGGCGTGGCCTAATAGTCTAAAATACCAATCAGTCTGTCATGAGGATGTAATAAAACATTTTCTCGACACTTTAAATAGATCCAAAGCAACAGAGAGCAGAGAGTCTTTTATTGTGGCTCATCTGAAGAACGAGAGGTTTGGATTAGAGCTTCCTGACCCTCCGACCCTCGTCTTTCTCTCTCACACTCACACACAGCGTTTGCACTATTTATGTGAACTATAACTGGGTTAATATTCATGATGGACCCTAGAGTCTACAAAATACCCATAATGCACTTTGATACTCGTGAAGAACAGAGAGCAGGAAGCCATTTTGGACCCAGAGGTGTCTGATCTTGGGGTGCCAATACTTATTAGTGTGTGACAGAATTGCTGTGGCTTTTTCTCTAAATCCAGTGAAACCAGGAACTGGAAGAACAAACTGCAGCCTTTACACAGTATTCCTCCTGTCATGCTGACCTTTGACCTCTGGGAATTTTCAGTACCCACAATGCACTGTGATCACACTGTTCACTGTGTTTCTCTCCTTCTGGCAGTCGACAGTCATTTCCCTTCAGCGCCGCTGCCACTTTTACGCTTGGGCTTTGAAGAATTTGCTTCCTCAGCTCCTGGGAGACGTACAAACACACCCTGGTCTCAGCAGGGTTAGGGGAGAGAGAGAGAGAAAAGGAGAGAGAGAGAGACAGAGAGAGAGAGAGAGAGAGAGAGAGAGAGAGAGAGAGAGAGAGAGAGAGAGAAGGAGAAGGAGAGAGAAGAGGAGAGAGAGAGAGAAGGAGAGGGAGAGAGAGAAGAGGAGAGAGAGAGAGAGAGAGAGAGAGAGAGAGAAGGAGAGAGAAGAGGATAGAGAGAGAGAGAGAGAGTGTGTGTGTGTGTGTGTGTGTGTGTGTGTGTGTGTGTATATATATAAAATGTATCTTTTGTGTCATGCTGACCACCAAACGTTTGGTTTCCATTAGCTGAGATCCCTCAGGAGATCGGTGTGTGCTTGAGACGAGAGTGTGTGTGTGTGTGTGTGTCTGTGTGTGTGTGTGTGTGTGTGTGTGTGTACGTTTGGACCACAGGAATGTCTGAATCGAGATCATATGTTACAGCTCAGTAAATGTGACTTAATTCTTTTTGTTATTATTATTTTTAACTTACAGAAAATATTTCATTACTTTTTTCTTTTCATTTAATGATTTTTTCATATTTACACTTTCACTGTATGATGTACATTTTTATTTCATTTAGTTGTTATTCATTTATATATTAATGCTTTTTATTTTTTTTATACATTTTTATCCTTTTTTGCTGAATTTATTTCTTCAATTTTATTTTAAAGTCAGTGGAATGAAACTGTCAACTTTTTTTTTTTTTTTTAGAATATTCACATTATTTTTTAACTCTGCACTTTAATATTTATTTCTCTGGCATTTTATTTTTCAATTTTTTTTATTATTACTTCCTCAAACCCTGTATCCGTACCATCAATAATTATTCTGTACTTTCCTCTTTCCTCTCCTTGTTTATTTACGTTATGGATTTTCACTGATCACTCATTGACGACTTAAACACACCTTTATTATTATTATTATTATTATTATTATTATTATTATTATTATTATTATTATGATTATTTATTGTTATTCTTATTATTATTCTGATTATTATTATTATTGTTATTATTATTATTATTATTATCATCATGATGATGATTATTATTATTATTATTATTATCATGATTATTATTATTATTATTATTATTATTATTATTATTATTATTATTATTATTATTATTATTATTTATTGTTATTATTATTATTATTATTATTATCATGATTATTATTATTATTATTATTATTATTATTATTATTATTATTATTATTATGATGTTCATATCATTTATTTATTCATAATGTTTATGTAAAACTGGGTGAAAACGTCTATAAAAAACACTTTAATGGTCAGTTCACTTTTTACTGAATATTTTTTATTATTCATTTTTTTATTTCTACACATTTATTTATTTTATCTTCAGATTTTCATCGTACACTCAACAGTCCCAGGTCTTTAACGTTCTCTTGTTCTCTCTCTCTCTCTCTCTCTCTCTCTCTCTCTCTATCTCTCTTTGTCTCCTCTCTCTCTTTCTCTCTCTGCAGTACAGTGTTTGTGCACAGGGTCCTCCTGGAGTGCAGGGACGTGATGGTAATCCTGGTGTGAACGGTATTCCTGGTACTCCAGGAATTCCCGGCCGCGATGGGGTGAAGGGGGAGAAGGGCGAGTGTGTGACGGAGAGATTTGAGGAACCGTGGAAGCCGAACTATAAGCAGTGTGCGTGGAGCTCGCTTAATTACGGCATCGACCTCGGCAAGATCGCTGTAATTATTTCATGATTTAATTATTTCATTATTTTTAGTCTGCAACTTTTTCATGTTTTCCATCAATTTCCTTTTTTCTTTTTCAAGTTTTTCTTTCTTTATCTTCACTTTTCCTTTCCTTTCCTTTTGAAATAGTCTATTAATGTTAATTAATCTGTTAATTTATAGTCTGTTTTCACAGAAGAGTCTTTTCTGTTTTTTTTAATCTTGTAAAATGTCTTAGCCAATCAGAGAGCAGTATTCAGCAGAGATATGAGTAAAGAGATGTAGCGGTGGTTGGCAAGAGTGTTAAGTGTGTTGTGTAAGTGTGTGGTGTGTGTTGTTAAGTGTGTGTATCTTCCGTCCCTGCAGGACTGCACGTTCACTAAGCTGCGGTCAGACAGCTCCCTGCGTGTGCTCTTCAGCGGCTCGCTCCGCCTCAAGTGTAAGACGGCCTGCTGTGGACGGTGGTACATCACTTTCAATGGTGCCGAGTGCACGGGTCCGTTACCCATCGAGTCCATCATCTACCTGGACCAGGGAAGTCCAGAACTCAACTCCACCATCAACATGCACCGCACCTCCACAGGTGAGTGTTTACTGAAACAGTGACACACACACTGTATACACACACACTGTATACACACTCACTGTATACACACTCACTGTATACACACACACTGTATACACACACACTGTATATACACACACACACACTGTATATACACACACACTGTATACACACACACTGTATACACACTCACTGTATACACACACACTGTATACACACACACTGTATATACACACACACACACTGTATATACACACACACTGTATACACACACACAGTATACACACACTGTATACACACACACACTGTATACACAGACTACACACACACATGCATGTATACACGCACACTGTATATACACACACTTTACACACATGCATGTATACACACACATTGTACACACACACGCTGTATACATTCATTCATTCATTCATTCATTCACTCATTTTCTACCGCTTATCCGAACTACCTCGGGTCACGGGGAGCCTGTGCCTATCAGGCTCATCGGGCATCAACTCTCTCAACGCTCTCTCTCACATCAAGGCAGGATACACCCTGGACGGAGTGCCAACCCATCGCAGGGCACACACACACTCATTCACTCACGCAATCACACACTAGGGACAATTTTCCAGAGATGCCAATCAACCTACCATGCATGTCTTTGGACTGAGGGAGGAAACCGGAGTACCCGGAGGAAACCCCCGAGTCATGGGGAGAACATGCAAACTCCACACACACAAGGTGGAGGCGGGAATCAAACCCTGACCCTGGAGGTGTGAGGCGAACGTGCTAACCACTAAGCCACCGTGCCCCCCACACAGTATACACACACACTGTATAAACAGACTACACACACATGCATGTATACACACACAATGTATATACACAACATTTATTGAATCTTTTATTACACAAGTCACAGTGGTCACTCTGTGTGTGTGTGTGTGTGTGTGTGTGTGTGTGTTGTACAGTGGAGGGCCTGTGTGAGGGCATCAGCGCTGGTCTAGTGGACGTGGCGATTTGGGTTGGGACCTGTGCTGATTATTCCCGTGGAGACGCCTCCACAGGCTGGAACTCTGTATCCAGGATGATCATCGAGGAGCTTCCCAAATAATTCTCTGTCTGTCTGTTTGTCTGTCTGTTTGTCTGTCTGTTTGTCTGTCTGTTTGTCTGTCTGTTTGTTTGTCTGTCTGTTTGTCTGTCTGTTTGTCTGTCTGTTTGTCTGTCTGTTTGTCTGTCTGTTTGTCTGTCTGTTTGTTTGTCTGTCTGTTTGTCTGTCTGTTTGTCTGTCTGTTTGTCTGTCTGTTTGTCTGTCTGTTTGTCTGTCTGGTCTGCTGGTGGTCACTGACGTGTCATCAGAAACACACAGCTAGTGAGAGTGTGTTCATCACTGTGTAAACTCCTTTCTGTCAGTTCACTATGTTTATTTATCATCTCTCAGTCATCTCTGTCCATGTCATGTTAGTTACTGTTCCTTCACACAGACAGAAGCCTGAAACCTGAGCTCAGGATCAACACCTGGATCTGGGAGGAACAACGATACACACACCATCACAAACAAACAAACCAGAGTGTGTCTTAGCTTCTTATTGTCTAGAGAAATATCATCTGGAAATTATGCTGATTAAAAACTTTAATTTGAATATCTCAAGGTAAAGTCACAAATATTTCAGAGCACTGTGTGTCCTCTGCAGACTGGTGGGTGTGAGCTGGAAGAAATGCTCACCAGACCTTCATGAGTAATACTCTACTTTTTCCTATGTGAAGTCTTCCAGATGTGGACCAGCCACACACACTCTAACACACACACACACACTTTCTCTCACACACACAGACATACACACACACACACACACACACTTTCTCTCACACACACAGACATACACACACACACACACACACACACACACACACTTTCTCTCACACACACAGACACACACACACAGACACACACACTTTCTCTCACACACACAGACATACACACACACACACACACACACTTTCTCTCACACACACAGACATATACACACACACACACACACTTTCTCTCACACACACAGACATACACACACACACACACACACTTTCTCTCACACACACAGACATACACACACACACACACACACACACACACACTTTCTCTCACACACACAGACATACACACACACACACTTTCTCTCACACACACAGACATACACACACACACACACACACACTTTCTCACACACACACACACACACACACACACACTTTCTCTCACACACAGACATACACACACACACACACACTTTTTCCCACACACACAGACATATACACACACACACACACACTTTCTCTCACACACAGACATACACACACTTTCTCTCACACACACAGACACACACACACGCACACACTTTCACACACACACAGACATACACACACACACACACACACACACTTTCTCTCACACACACAGACATACACACACACACACTTTCTCTCACACACACAGACATACACACACACACACTTTCTCTCACACACACAGACATACACACACACACACTTTCTCTCACACACAGACATACACACACACACACACACACACACTTTCTCTCACACACACAGACATACACACACACACACTTTCTCTCACACACACAGACATACACACACACACACACACACACACACTTTCTCTCACACACACAGACATACACACACACACACTTTCTCACACACACAGACTCACACACACTTTCTCACACACACCACACATGCACTCACACAACTCTCTCATACACACAATCTCACACACTCTCTCTCTCTCTCTCTCTCTCTCTCTCACACACACACACACACCACACATGCACTAACACACACAAACACACACACACTCACACACTCTCTCTCTCTCTCACACACACACACACACCACACATGCACTCACACAACTCTCTCTCTCTTACACACACACACTCTCTCACACACACACACACACAAATAATCTCACTCACTCTCACACACACTCTCTCGCTCACACACACACACACACACACACACACACACACACACACACACAATTTATGTCCACTATGTTTGGTTTTTGTGTTAAACATGTTATCTTAATTTTTCAGTCAAATAAATGAGACTGTTTTATACACAGTGTGTCAGAGTGGAAACTTTTTGCTGATGAAGCAGAATTCAGGCAGCCACCACATTGTAAAACATGGAGCAGAGAGACTGTGTGTGTGTGTGTGTGTGTGTGTGTGTGTGTGTGTGTGTGTGTGTGTGTGTGTGTGTGTGTGTGTGTGTGTGTGTGTGTGTGTGTGAGAGCAATGCTGGGAAGGTCTGGCCCACTGTGTGTAAAAGTGCTTATACAGATGCTGTATTCAGACACACACACACACACACACACACACACACACTTTCTCTCACACACACAGACATACACACACACACGCGCGCACACACACACACACACACACAAAGACTGCAGCTTCTATTATTAGTATTGGTTTATAATTGCAGTATTAAACCCAGTACAGCTGCTGTGTTCAGGGCTGTGATCTTCTGACAGTTTATCACAGGTTTATATTAAAGCGCTTGTTCTGATACATTAAATAAGTGGAATAAAACACTGGGGTGGTAACAGTGACTCAGCTTCCTCACACCTCCGCAGTGTTTAGTGTTTTACTGTAACTTACTCACATAGTGTTTATTACTGATGTACTATAGAGTGTGTGCGTGTGTGTGTGTGTTTGCAGTAAGTGTGCAATTAAACTGTTGGAAATATTTGTGGCAAAAGTTGAAATCAGTGATGACTTGAGTCACAGGGTCACTGTGGTGTGTGTGTGTGTGTGTGTGTGTGTGTGTTTATCCAAATAGCCAAAGGATAAGAATGCTTGACCGTATTTTAACCTTGTAGAGACATTTGGCTTGTTCGAATTATTATTGTTGTTGCTGAAGACTTAAAAGTCCTCATGAATGAGACACATTGTGAATCTGGAATAAAATATAAACAGATTCATTTGAGCAGGATTTTGAAACTAGCTTTAAATGATGAGGTTGAAATATATCTACAGACCTAAAGTTTATATCCAGTTCATCTGGGGTCTGAGATCAGATTCAGGAAGTTCCTCTAAATGGAATGAAGTTCCTCCAGGAAATAATATGAATAGATTTATTTGGTTCTTTTACACGTCATGTACAGAGACTTCGTCCTGCTGCTTGTCTTCTGCTCTGCAGCTCAGCTGTAATCATGAAGGATAAAAGAGGAGGTGAAATTACAGAAGGGAATGTTTACACCATCGTAATGACAGGGTTTCTGCTGCAGTCCAGAGGAACACGGCTCACTAACCGAAGTCAAACTTCTGAATGTTCTCCATCAAATCATTTTTTAAATGTATCCCAATCAAAATGCCAAAGTGTTTGGTCTCTTTGTGTTTCATCAGAAATGACAAACTGATTAAACAGAGAATAAAGTTAATAAAAGGATAAAGAAAGTGAATAAAAAAGAATGGAATTCAGAAACAACAACAACAACAATGCTGCTGTTTAATGCTTGATCAAGATGGAAAAAATTTTAGTGCATTCATATAGAAATGTTACACTAAACCTTAAATCTTAGTAGTTTAAATGTTTGACATCCAACAATGTAAGCTCACTTCACAGGGGATGAAACATCAGCTTCTGCGTCTTGCGTAATCATTTATATGACCAATAGGAGGCGCTGCAGGACCACAGTCACTGTCGGAAACGCAGCAGATTAATGGACAAAATGTCTTGTGTGTATTTAAGGTTGAGTTTATTAGAGTCTGTGTCTTAGTGTAAAGACAGAATTACGTTCTCTCTGAAAGTCAGTAAACCACACACACACACACACACACACACACACACACACACAAACTCCACCCTGTTCTACATGTAAACTCCAAACATTTCTTCTAAGTTGGAAAAGATGTGTGAAGACACAAAGCCAAAAACACATTAGTTTACTACTAATGAACTGCTGTAGTAGAGCAAGACACGCCCCCAGGGGCGGAGCATATACCTGTATGTCGGTATAATGGCAGAGCATGTACCTGTATGTCTGTATAGGGGCGGAGCATATACCTGTATGTCTGTATAGGGGCGGAGCATGTACCTGTATGTCTGTATAGGGGCGGAGCATATACCTGTATGTCTGTATAGGGGCGGAGCATGTACCTGTATGTCTGTATAGGGGCGGAGCATATACCTGTATGTCTGTATAGGGGCGGAGCATGTACCTGTATGTCTGTATAGGGGCGGAGCATGTACCTCCTGTATGTCTGTATAGGGGCGGAGCATGTACCTGTATGTATATATATATATATATATATATACATATATATATATATATATATATATATATATATATATATAGGGGCGGAGCATGTACCTGCATGTCTGTATAGGGGCGGAGCATATACCTGTATGTCTGTATAGGGGCGGAGCATATACTTGTATGTCTGTATAGGGGCGGAGCATATACCTGTATGTCTGTATAGGGGCGGAGCATAATTGTATGTCTGTATAGGGGCGGTGCATATACCTGTATGTCTGTATAGGGGCGGAGCATATACCTGTATGTCTGTATAGGGGCGGAGCATATACCTGTATGTCTGTATAGGGGCGGAGCATATACCTGTATGTCTGTATAGGGGCGGAGCATATACCTGTATGTCTGTATAGGGGCGGAGCATATACCTGTATGTCTGTATAGGGGCGGAGCATGTACCTGTATGTCTGTATAGGGGCGGAGCATATACCTGTATGTCTGTATAGGGGCGGAGCATATACCTGTATGTCTGTATAGGGGCGGAGCATATACCTGTATGTCTGTATAGGGGCGGAGCATATACCTGTATGTCTGTATAGGGGCGGAGCATGTACCTGTATGTCTGTATAGGGGCGGAGCATATACCTGTATGTCTGTATAGGGGCGGAGCATATACCTGTATGTCTGTATAGGGGCGGAGCATATACCTGTATGTCTGTATAGGGGCGGAGCATATACCTGTATGTCTGTATAGGGCCGGAGCATATACCTGTATGTCTGTATAGGGGCGGAGCATATACCTGTATGTCTGTATAGGGGCGGAGCATATACCTGTATGTCTGTATAGGGGCGGAGCATATACCTGTATGTCTGTATAGGGGCGGAGCATATACCTGTATGTCTGAACTCTGAACACAGCCCTACATGTTAAACAGAGAAGGATTTGGGATGTAATTTGATGCTCGCTTATTAGGCGCACTACATAAGGTGTAATAAGCTATCTAGCACTCGAGTGCGCTTCTTCACCCTGTCTAGTGTCCTGTGTGTTCACTAGGAAGTGCGCAGGATGTCCATGTAGGCTTCACCCTGCGTTTTGTCCCCGCAGGCCTTCCATATAAAACCAGCCGCACGGGAAGCTGGTGACGCAAGCACGCCTGGCCCCGCCCACCTGCTTCATTCCGCTTCATTCTATTCCATTTCCTTTTTTTTTTTGCATCCATTTTTTCCCGCATTTAAGTAATCTGTGGGAAAAAACATATCACCCAGGGGGAGAGGAGAGGAGAGGAGAGGAAAGGAGAGAAAGAAAAAAGGAGGGAATAAGGAAGGGAAAATAAAAGAAGGGAGGAGGGCACAAAAAATACTATCAAAGGAAATCAAATAAAGGCCTCGGGATTTATTTATATATTGTTTTTTATTTATTTATTTTTTTGTGAATGAGCCTGACACTGAGAGTGTCTGCAGTCAGCAGGAGAAATGGGTTAGACTGGGATTAGTCATGGTGTGGAGCTAAAAACCTAAAGGTAAGAGGTCGATTTGTGTTTGTATTTATGACCGTGTTGTTACTCACCACATGCACACACACACACACACACACACACACACACACGCACACGCACACGCACACACACTTCAAACGTAATGCAGTGCAGGTTTAAATAATACAGCTCTAATGATGCATTTAGAAGCATGATGCTGCATGTGGACAGAAATGTGCATGTGATGATGATGATGATGATGATGATGTCCATGTGCTGCATTGCATTTCACTGCAGAGCCTCATACTCTCAGCACACACCTCTGAAGGAATGATTATGTTCTATTTGTGTTTATGACATGTTTCAGCCCAGGGTGTGTGTGTGTGTGTGTGTGTGTGTGAAAGATGTCAGCTCCGGAGATGCCGGATCTGAGCCACCTGACTGAGGAGGAGAGGAAGATCATCCTCTCGGTCATGGATCGGCAGAGGAAAGAGGAAGAGAAGGAGCAGTCCATGTTGAAGTGAGCAAGCTGATTGGTCTTGTGTGTGTGTGTGTGTGTGTGTGTTTGTGTGTGTGTGTGTGTGTGTGTGTGTGTGTGTGTTGTCTCTTTAAAACGTTATTTTTAGAGCTGGGAAATCCAACACCGCAGCTTGCCGGGGCTGAGACAGAAAATGTCCCGCGGTGTAAACACGCACAGGACACGCGCACTGGAGCTTTCCCCGGTTCTACGTGTATTTTTTTTCACTAACGCATCTACAGCATGCGTGTTATTGCAGGGTGTCAGTGTGCATCTGGTTGCACGGCTGGTTTCGGTTAGATCAGGGTTAGCTCGGGTTGAGGGTTTGATCTTTGCTGAGCTCGGCTCTGAGCGCCATCTTCCTTTCTTTCCTTATCACTCATTTCTGTGATCATTTCATTAAACCAGTCATTTCCACAGTCATCTACGGGTTTTAGAATCTTCTGTGCCGGCGTGGTCCTACCTTCTTTCAGTGTATGTATGTGTGTGTGTGTGTGTGTGTGTATGTGTGTGTGTTTGTGTGTGTGTGTGTGTGTGTGTGGGGTTTTATTTTCAGCACCACGGCGCTGTCCGCTCAATACGGGCTCCGTCTCAAACAGCTCTCTATTACACGTTTAGGGCACTATGTAGGGCACTATGTAGGGCACTATGTAGGGCACTATGTAGGGCACTATGTAGGATATAGAGGAACATTAATTCATATTTAATGTGCTACATTACTATAGAGAAGATGAAGATGAGTCACTAAAGAATCTCTAATGACCTATCACACTCACTATATAGTATTTCACATCTAGAGGTGTAACTCTTATCCCTCCTGATTATATATGCGTGTGGCATAAACCATGTGTGTGATATTTTCTTTATTTAATCTTAAATATGATCCTACGACAGTGTGCCTGTAGAAACACCGGAAATCCCCCCAACTGTAGAAAAGTCAGCAGAGCGTTGAAACCTGTCTGAACCTTTACATCAAACTTTCCAGTAAAAAAAAGAAAGGTGTTTAAATTTGCATCTCTATTCATTATTATTATTATTTTTATGCACAGCACAGAACTGTTTGGGGTGATGTTTGTCTGTGACAAACAAAAATGTTCTTCATTATGTACACTATACAGATAAAAGTATGTGCACCCCTGACCATCACACCCATATGAACGTCTTCCACCCCAAAGTCTGAAGCTCACAGATGTACTGAGCGTCTCTGCGTGCTGTAGCTTTACACTTTCCCTTCACTGGAACTACAAACCCTGTTATATCGTGACAATGTCCCTGTGCACAAAGCACAAAGCAGCTCCATGAAGACATGATGTATAGGTGAAGGTTGGAGTGAAGAACTCGAGTGTCCCACACTGAGCCCTGACTCTTACTTAACACCACTGAACACCTTTGGGATGAACTGGAACTGGAGTCTCCTCAACATCCCAACATCAGAGTCTGATCTCACTGATGCTCTTGTAGCCGAACGAACACAAATCCACACAGACACAATCCAACATCTAGAACCTTCTGAGAGGAGAAGAGTGGAGCTGATTATAACAGTAAAAGGACCAATTCTACATTGATGCCCACTGTTTTTGAATGGACACATACAGGTGTGCTGGTCAGGGTACACAAACTTTTGGCCAATTCTTTAGTCAGATGTAAAAAGTTGTAAGCTTTCAAAATCCACTAAAAATGAAAAAGAAAGCCAGTAGTGATGTTTAAAGGTCCAGTGAAGAGCAGCAGCATGGTGGTGAATATCGTAAGAGTTATCTGTTTGATTCTCTTTATCAGCTGAAGAAAAGTCACTTAGTGTTTGAACTTCAGCCTCGATGTGTTTCTGTTCACACGAAATAATCTCAGATTCATTCATTCAGTCACTTCACATTCTGCTGGTACTCAGCACTCAGGGTGTGTGACGTCACAGAGATGTGAATAGCTCTAACACTCCTTCACATTATTTTACACTTTCACACTTTTTTTCACAACTTGTAACAAACTGAAACAGAAGCTGTGAGACACACACGCGCACACACACATACACACACACAAATACACTCACACATACACACATATAAACACACATAAACACACACTGTCTCACATACACACACTCACATACACACTTACACGCGCACACACACATACACACACAAATACACACACACACACTCACTCGCGCACGCACACATACACACAAATACACACATACACACTCACTCACACATACACACAAAAACACACACACTGTCTCACATACACACACTCACATACACACTTACACACACACAAATACACACAAATACACACATACACACACACACTCACACACATACACACACAAAAACACACTCACACTGTCTCACACACTCTCACACACACACTAACACACACACTCACTCACTGTCACACACTTACACACGTTTGTTGGCACAGAAACAGGAGGTTCAGCAGGTTCATGTACAGAGAGGGAGAGAGTGTGTGTTTGTGTGAGACACAATGTGTGAGTGTGTGACAGTGTGAGTGTGTGTTTGTGTGACAGTGTGAGTGTGTGTGTGTGTAACAGTGTAAGTGTGTGTGTGTATGAGACAGTGTGAATGTGAGTGTGTGAGTGACAGAGTAAGTGTTTGTGTTTCTGTGTGTGTGTGTGTGAGAGAGAGAGAGAGAGAGAGAGAGAGAGAGAGAGAGAGAGAGAGAGAGACAGCAGCACCGAACAGACTGAGCTGCTGTCATCAACACTGTAGAGTAAAGAATGAAAATAGTTTCAGTGTTTGTTCAGAATCCTGAAGTAAATAAAGTAATGAACAAAAAACTTTAACCTGAACTGGTCAGAAGGCTGGAATTAAACAGATATGAGCTAAACTGCTAATCCAGTGCTGAGTAGCTCACAAACTAGGAAACAAACTGATAAAGGAGGACATTGTGCAAAGCATTCTGGGAAATAAGCTCGGAGAACCTCAGAAGTTTATTATTTTGATTATTACTGTGAGATAAAACTTGGTGCTTTTCCCGGGAGATTCCGTCACTCCTCTTGTTCCCTGTGCTTTAATGGACTGTACCGTGGACAGCATTTTGTTCAGGCCTAATTATTCCTCTCAGATCCTATTATCGTGATGGAATTAGCTGAGCGCTAAGCTGCAGCGACAGATCAGAAGATGATGGTGGTGAAAGCTCAGCTGTTTGCTAACCATGCTCTCGCCGTGACTGACTGTTACATCATGGGTTTCTTATATATATATAAATATAAATAGAGAGAGAGATAGTTGTCTCTTGTGGGTGTGGCCTGGACAGAAAACACAATATAAAGCCTCCAGCTGACTGACAGTTAACACACGTTAGTGTTTAAGTTTAATTTCCTCTTGTCTTCGTTCTCAGAGTAACAGCGTGAGCTAACTGTACTAGCTACAGACTCACAGACACAGACGAGCTCAGCTGCTCAGGTCTGAACTTTATTTTTCTCTGAAATGTCTCTCTACACGTTTTATTACAGGATCAGTAAACTACGTGGGGGGGGGGGGGGGGCTGTAATAAATAGAGCTGTAAGGATCAGATCCCTCTGAGGAATCGTCTCTATACAACGTCATAGTGAATATGTGTAGAACTGACTGTACAGTAACTCTACACTAACTCTACACTAACGTTACACTAACGTTACACTAACTCTACACTAACGTTACACTAACTCTACACTAACTCTACACTAACGTTACACTAACTCTACACTAACGTTACACTAACGTTACACTAACTCTACACTAACTCTACACTAACGTTACACTAACTCTACACTAACTCTACACTAACGTTACACTAACGTTACACTAACTCTACACTAACGTTACACTAACGTTACACTAACTCTACACTAACTCTACACTAACGTTACACTAACGTTACACTAACTCTACACTAACTACACTAACTCTACACTAACGTTACACTAACTCTACACTAACTCTACACTAACTCTACACTAACTCTACACTAACGTTACACTAACTCTACACTAACGTTACACTAACTCTACACTAACTCTACACTAACTCTACACTAACTCTACACTAACGTTACACTAACTCTACACTAACTCTACACTAACGTTACACTAACTCTACACTAACTCTACACTAACGTTACACTAACTCTACACTAACGTTACACTAACTCTACACTAACTCTACACTAACGTTACACTAACGTTACACTAACTCTACACTAACTCTACACTAACGCTACACTAACTCTACACTAACGCCACAATAACGCCACACTAACTCTACACTGACGTCACATGGTGACATGTAACATGACACAACACCACATGACACAACATCACATGACACAACACCACACAACACCACACAACACCACATGACACAACATCACATGACACAACACCACACAACACCACATGACACAACACCACACAACACCACATGACACAACACCACACAACACCACATGACACAACAACACATGACCCAACACCACATAACACAACACCACATAACACAACAACCACACGACACAACACCACATAACACAACATGACACAACACCACACAACACCACATGACACAACACCACACAACAGCACATGACAACAACACAAAACACAACACCACATAACACAACATAACACAACATGACACAACACCACACAACACCACATAACACAACATCACATGACACAACACCACACAACACCACATAACACAACATCACATGACACAACACCACATGACACAACACCACACCACACAACACCACATAACACCACGCAACATAACACCACACAACACAACATGACACAACACCACACAACACAACATCACATGACACAACACCACATGACACAACATCACATGACACAACACCACATGACACAACACCACACCACACAACACCACATAACACCACGCAACATAACACCACACAACACAACATGACACAACACCACACAACACAACATCACATGACACAACACCACACCACACAACACCACACCACACAACACCACACCACACAACACCACATGACACAACACCACACCACACAACATCACATGACACAACACCACATGACACAACACCACACCACACAACACCACATGACACAACACCACACCACACAACATCGCATGACACAACACCACATGACACAACACCACACCACACAACATCACATGACACAACACCACACCACACAACACCACATAACACCACGCAACATAACACCACACAACACCACATGACACAACACCACACCACACAACACCACATAACACCACGCAACATAACACCACATGACACAACACCACACCACACAACATCACATGACACAACACCACATGACACAACACCACACCACACAACACCACATGACACAACACCACACCACACCACACAACATCGCATGACACAACACCACATGACACAACACAACAACACATGGTGTTGTGTGTTGTCATGTTGTGTTGTGTTATGTGGTGTTGTGTACAAAACCCGAGCGCTCTACAGTCAGTCATTTTAGATTAGTCTCCATGTGGAGAGTCTCAGACACACGTTTTCTTGTCCTCTGTGTTTTCTCCTTTCTTTTTCAGAGGACAACTAAAAATATTTAAATTAAAAGTTAAAATTAAACCTAAAATAAGTAAACAAAAAAACCTCTGGTCAGTCGACAGAACCCTAACAAGGCAAAGTGTTTTTGTCATGAAGTATTACACAATCTGATGGTTTGTGTGTTGAGCAGCTTTTTGTCTGCCGTCTTTATTAGTGACGTGAAGACGATTCTGTGTCTTTAACATCATCAGCAGCTCAGTCACTTTGTCATCAGTACATTTTTTTTATTTTACTTTCTTTTGTGTTGCTTAGTATATTATCTTTAGCTCCCATTACATATGTTATTAATATGATTATTATTATTATTATGATTATTATTTTTCATGCATTTGGAATATTATTTACTGCATCTATTTTATTTTGTTCATCATTTTCTTTTTGTTCTTGTTGAGCTCTATAAAATATCTTTCTAGGGAATCTCTCAACAAAGGCCCAATGTCTCAGCTTTCTCAGTAAGTACACAAACACTGTGAGTTCTTAGTGCTGTGTGTGTGTGTGTGTGTGTGTGTGTGTGTGTGTGTGTGAGAGAGAGAGAGAGAGAGAGAGAGAGAGAGAGAGAGAGAGAGCGAGAGCAAAATAAGGAATGAAGTGTTTCACTGCTGTTTGTTTGTTCTTGCTTGAATTAATTTTTAATAATAATTCTATTGGCTGTCTTGAAGATTTTTAAAGTAATAATAATAATAATAATAATAATAATAATAATAATAATTACACTTTAATTAATTGCTGCACCAGTTAGAACTGAAATTAAA
Organism: Tachysurus vachellii; assembly: GCF_030014155.1. Classification (NCBI taxonomy): domain Eukaryota; kingdom Metazoa; phylum Chordata; class Actinopteri; order Siluriformes; family Bagridae; genus Tachysurus; species Tachysurus vachellii. The sequence goes on along the minus strand of NC_083480.1, from coordinate 17,913,749 downwards.
TTAGAATCTATTGTAAAGTTTTATGTGAGAATCTGATTTTGAATCAAACTCTGATACAAATTATGATTCTTCTCCATATTTTTATTGTAATCCTCACTCTTTTATTTCAATTCTCAATTTAATTTCAATTCAGTTTGATTGGAAATCTGCTGTCGTTCTGATTTTGGTTTTTGTTTTGATCATAATTTTCTTATATATATATAATCCTAAGTTTACTTGTATTCCATGTCTATGATTGTAATAAATATTATTATTATTATAATGCAGTGATTCAAACTTCTGACTGTCATTCAGTTTTTATTTTCATTTTTTAATAAAACCTTTGTTTTATTTCTACTGATGCAAACCAATTTCCGTTTTAATTCAAGATCTATAATTGTATAACTTCTCATTCTCTTTACAATTCTGAATTATTTTAATTTTAACCCAATTGTAACTCTTTGTCCTCCTAAATACAGCTTTATTTGTGATTAGAGATTTTTAATTTTAATTCAAACGTTTGTTAGAAACCTTTGTTTCTAAATCTGCATATCTGAATCTAAATCTGAATATTTTGTTTACACTTTAAATGTAATTTGGGTTTTAAACTAAAATTTGATTTATAACTTCTAATATGAATTTGCATGCTGATTCAGATGTTTGGCTGATTTTGAATCTGATTCTAATTTGATGTAAATAGATTTGGATTCTGATATTTGTTTACATTCTGACTGGGATTTGATTCTGATTGTGATTGAGATGCTTCTCTCTCCTCTCTACAGGAGGCTGCATCAGCAGTTTGAGATGTATAAGGACCAGGTGAAGAAACTTGGAGACGAAACTCCGAAGAATCAGGAGCAGAAGAGTGACTCTCCAACCTGCGGGATTTGCCACAAAACCAAATTTGCTGACGGCTGCGGTCACGTTTGTTCTTATTGCCAAACCAAGTTCTGTGCTCGCTGCGGGGGTCGAGTGTCTCTGCGCTCCAACAAGGTAACAGATCCACCTTAGTGTTTATATCTGTGTGTGTGTGTGTATGTGTATGTGTGTGTGTATGTGTGTGTGTGTGTGTGTGTGGTTTTATTCTCTGTGGTGTCTTTTTGTCTACATTTAGAGATATTAGGTATTCGGTTTCATTCATATTAGAAACACGACACATCACTTACATTCTCTACAATACTTACAAATGTCAGCTTGGCCTTTTGGTCCTGTGAGTCATGTGACTTCACTCAAGGTGGTCTTCACTCAAGGTGGTCCACATTTCTGCAAAAGAAATTAATAAAGCGTTCTTACTCACTGACTTTAACATTTTAATTCTGTTTCTATTCTTCTGTAATGCTACATTAAAGGTGGGGTCTCCGTTGTTTGAGAAATGCTTTAGAAAACTGCTTTGGGCCGCCAAACAAAAACAAAACAAACGTGTAGCCAATGAGCAGAAAGGGCGGAATATGGGCGGAGCGAGTGTTCAGTGCGCATGTGTGACATTAGCAGAAAGCAGTTTTAACATTGACATGGAGGATAAAAACAAAGAAAGAAAGAGAAGAAAGACTTACGATAAGGTAAGAAGTAGGACGTGTTAATATAGGATCAGCTTTCCAGCGCTGGAGAGAACTGAACGTCTTCCGAGTGAAACGGAGCTAAACCTTTCACGGTACAACACACAGTACTACACAAACACATTTGTATTACCATAGTATTACTCATTGTGTTCATTTATTGATAAAAAAAATCCCCTCTGCCAGCTGGCGGAGCTATTAATACAAGGGTGGGACCCATTTGGGTTAGGGGTGTATTTGTTGGTGATTTTAAATGTCAACATTGGCTTTCAAACAACGGAGACCCCACCTTTAAGACCTTGTCAGTTGTTAAAAGTGTTATAGAAATAAATCGAATTAAATTTTAAAGCTCATTTGCTGAATTCCTGACTGTGTGAACTGTATAACGGATCAGTGAAGACACTGAATTACAGACGTGCCGCTACATCACTCTCTCGAATCTTGTGTACATGTACTTTAGCCTGAAGATCATATGACGTCTCTGTTTTTTAAAGGAAGCCATGTTTCTTGATGTCCATAAACGTGGTGCCGCCAGGATTTTGTGGATGTTTTTGATTTTTACTGCAGCTTTTCTCAGATGAAATGTTTTGTTCTTTCACTCAAATCAGTGAAATCACAAACACAGGATTCTTCTATTAAACTCCTCCCAGTGAAGACACATACAGTGTTTAAGGACTTTCTAAGAGAGCTGTACTGATGTTCCACTGAACTGAATGAGTGCTGTGACATCACACGATCAGATCTGCAGAACATCACTGAAAAACTGCAAGATCCTAATGTGTTTAAGTGAGAAATGCAGCGTTCATACTGTACACGTGGACGCAGGAAGCGTCTGTGCGTCCTGGATCTACACTCCTCCTCTTTTATTTCTTCCTTTATTCCTCAACTTGGTAAAACCTTGAAGATGGAGGACTCAGAGGAATCAAGGAGACATCAGTTAGAGTTTTGAGAATCACCCAGAGAGTTCCTCACTCCTGCAGAAGTTTCGCATGTGTTCCACTAGGAGGCAGTGTTTCTTCCATCTCCCTCTCCCACTCACTCTCTCGCTCTCTTTCTCCTCCCATCCCCCATCTCCTCACACACTGATGGACATTTAAAGGTGCACAGTAAAGATCTGAAAGTCTGGAACTTTTCTTCAGGTTCTGAACTCCAGCACATCTATTCATATTTTTGTGACACAGATAACATTCGGGTCATTTTGCCTAAGAAATGAACAATCAGGAGGAGTCTGATCAGGAGGAGTCTGATCAGGAGGAGTCTGATCAGAGGGAGTCTGATCAGAGGGAGTCTGATCAGGAGGAGTCTGATCAGAGGGAGTCTGATCAGAGGGAGTCTGATCAGAGGGAGTCTGATCAGGAGAATATTGCTCTAAAATCCACGGAAGGGTTAAACGATTACTGAAGTCATTGTGGAGTTTGGTTAGTGTAGGAGTGGAGTAGTGTAGAGAGGTAGAGTTAAGTGATCGTTACATCACATATGTAAAATCACCAGGTTCATGACATCTCACGTGTAAAATCACCAGGTTCATGACATCTCACGTGTAAAATCACCAGGTTCATGACATCACACGTGTAAAATCACCAGGTTCATGACATCTCACGTGTAAAATCACCAGGCTCATGACATCACACGTGTAAGGCTCATGACATCTCACGTGTAAAATCACCAGGTTCATGACATCACACGTGTAAAATCACCAGGTTCATGACATCTCACGTGTAAAATCACCAGGCTCATGACATCTCACGTGTAAAATCACCAGGCTCATGACATCACACGTGTAAAATCACCAGGTTCATTACATCACACATGTAAAATCACCAGGCTCATGACATCTCACGTGTAAAATCACCAGGTTCATGACATCTCACGTGTAAAATCACCAGGTTCATTACATCTCATGTGTAAAATCACCAGGCTCATGACATCTCATGTGTAAAATCACCAGGTTCATGACATCACACGTGTAAAATCACCAGGTTCATGACATCACACGTGTAAAATCACCAGGTTCATGACATCTCACGTGTAAAATCACCAGGCTCATGACATCACACGTGTAAAATCACCAGGTTCATTACATCTCACGTGTAAAATCACCAGGCTCATGACATCACACGTGTAAAATCACCAGGCTCATGACATCACACATGTAAAATCACCAGGCTCATGACATCACACGTGTAAAATCACAAGGTTCATTACATCTCACGTGTAAAATCACCAGGCTCATGACATCACACGTGTAAAATCACCAGGTTCATGACATCTCACGTGTAAAATCACCAGGCTCATGACATCACACGTGTAAAATCACCAGGTTCATGACATCTCATGTGTAAAATCACCAGGTTCATGACATCTCGCGTGTAAAATCACCAGGCTCATGACATCTCACGTGTAAAATCACCAGGTTCATGACATCACACGTGTAAAATCACCAGGTTCATGACATCTCACGTGTAAAATCACCAGGTTCATGACATCACACGTGTAAAATCACCAGGTTCATTACATCTCACGTGTAAAATCACCAGGCTCATGACATCACACGTGTAAAATCACGAGGTTCATTACATCACACGTGTAAAATCACCAGGCTCATGACATCTCACGTGTAAAATCACCAGGTTCATGACATCTCACGTGTAAAATCACCAGGTTCATGACATCTCACGTGTAAAATCACCAGGTTCATGACGACTCACGTGTGTTTGATGATAGATCTTTCTGTGAGTTTTACCATCATTTGGTTGGCAGATGAAGGGCTTCAGAGATTTCAAGATCTCCAGTCAAATCACTTTGATTCACTCTCACACACACACACACACACACACACACACACACACACACACACACACACACACACACACATGCTCCTACGTGTTTGATCTAAAATCACAGATCTTCAGCCCTCGGCTAAAGCGGGATGTTGTGTGTTGAAGCGATGGACCTGATCGGGTTGCAGTAAAGTGCTGGGTGACCAGATTCTTTTACAGTCCAGACTCGATGATGTCAAGTAGCTCATACCATGGCCTGGTTCACACACACACACACACACACACACACACACACACACACACATTTGTATGTTTTCTGGAAGCTAAGACAAACAGACACAAAATTCTCTTAATCAACAAACCGTGTTTTTTCCTACTGATGTTCAGCCAAGTGCTTTTTTATTTCACTATTTCTGTCAAAAATTCTCCATTTAATTCAAATGTTAAACTGCTACAAAACCTATTAAAACCTTTCTTACCTTATAAAGATGTTTCTTGAGTTGTGTTCAGTATTTTATGAGCCATGATGATGAGCTGGAGTCAAACTTTAGCTGCTTGACACCGTCTAGTTTGATGAATAATGTAGGAATAACAAGTAGCTCAGCGCTGCACACTTCACTTTAAGTGACATCGAGCAGAAGGACGTCAGCGTGACCTTGTTTTCATATTTGTGGTCGTTGGTGCCAGACGCTCCGTCCTCATTTGGAAAATGCCTGGATTTCTCTCAGTTTTCATGAATTTAAGAGAGACTGACAGCGTAGCGTTTAGCATCCTGACCAGAGGATCCTGCTCTGAAAACAGACTTTACTCTTTAATCAGGAGCACGAAGCCTTCAGTGAGCTGCAGGATGAGTCGCACCAACACCATGGGTAGGAAACCTGTGTGTTTTAACTCTAGCTGCAGTAACGTGGGGTCATATTTATTAGCTACATGTTTAACAGAAGGACTTCAGATCTCTTCAGACTGCTGCTTTTTATTTCTCGTGATATGGAACTGTTCAGTAATCTAGACTTTGGTCTAATTCAGAATATAGACTCTGATTAATCCAGAACCTGCAATAAAATCCTCATTAGTCAAGAAATAAAAATCCAGAATTGACTTGAAATCTGTTAACAATTCAGAATTAAATAAAAAAAAATCCTAGCAGCACAATAACAGTTTAATAAACTAAAGTTCAATCGGATTTAAAGCTTAAAATTGTTAATTATCTGGAGTTGAACCTTAAAACTGTTATTTTAGACCCAGAATTTAAAGGCTTGAATCAGACTTTTGTTCTAAATAATACATTAGTCAGAATAATCCATTCTCAAGTGTCGTAAAGTAGAAAGACAGACAGACAAAGGGAGAGACAGACAGACAGACAGACAAGGGGAGAGACAGAGAGACAGACAAAGGGAGAGACAGACAGACAGACAGACAGACAGACAGACACACAAACAAAGGGAGAGACAGACAGACAGACAGACAAGGGGAGAGACAGACAGACAGACAGACAGACAGACAGACAGACACACAAACAAAGGGAGAGACAGACAAGGGGAGAGACAGACAGACAGACAGACAGACAGACAGAGGGAGAGACAGAAAGCAGGCCGACAGAATGTCAGACAGACAGAAGGACAGGCATGCAGACAGAAAAACAGACAGAAGTACAAACAGAAAGACAAACAGACAGACAGACAGAGAGGCAGACAAAAAGACAGACAGACAGAAAGACAGACAGAAAGACAGACAGAAAGACAGAAAAAGGCAGGCAGACAGAATAATAGACAGAAAAAGACAGAAGTACAAACAGAAAGACAGACAGACAGACAGACAGACAGATAGAAAGACAGACAGAAAAAAAAGCAGGCAGACAGAATAATAGACAGAAAAAGACAGAAGTACAAACAGAAAGACAGACAGACAGACAGACAGACAGACAAACAGAAAAAAGCAGGCAGACAAAAAGACAGACAGACAGACAGAAAGACAGACAGAAAGACAGAAAAAAAGCAGGCAGACAAAAAGACAGACAGACAGACAGACAGACAGACAGAAAGACAGAAAAAAAGCAGGCAGACAGAAAGACAGACAGACAGAAGGACAGGCATGCAGACAGAATAATAGAAAAACAGACAGAAGTATAAACAGACAGACAGACAGACAGACAGACAGAAGGATAGAGAGACATATCGAAGGACAGACAGAAAGAAGTCCAGCTCAGACTACGCCCACTTCAGGTGAAACTCCGCTACAGATTACTGCTGAATGTAGCACTGATAGGTTTCTTTCCATGTTCACTGGTCTCAGCTAATCCTGCTTTCTGCAATCTAAAGGCATGAATCTCAACCAGAGTAAAGAATTGTTCCAAAATAACTAACAATAAAAATAGAATGAAAGACATTAGAAGAATCTTGTAAAGATGTCATCATCTCCAGGACAGTGACACACCGCCTGTCCTTTCTGTTGCAGGTAATGTGGGTTTGCAACTTGTGCCGAAAACAACAAGAAATCCTCACCAAGTCAGGCGCCTGGTTCTATGGAGGTGCTGAGGTCCGAAAGTTAGGACCTGAGGTCAAAGGTCATCTAGACTCGTCTGGATTAGCTGTGAAAAGTGTCCCAGTGGACAGGTGAGTGCAGACCTGCTTCTCTTTTCTCTCCAGAAGATCATCATTCAAACGTGGTCTTCAGAAATGAAAGCAGTAGGAATGAGATGACGATGATGATGACGACGACGATGATGATGATGATGATGATGATGATGACGACAATGATGATGATGATGATGATGATGATGATGATGATTACAGTGGTATATGTGACATGAGAAAATGTGAAATGACAGTGGTCATGATGATGATGATGACATCGAAGATTTTAGTGGTGAAGCTGAAGGTGGTGGTGACTGTAACGATGATGAAGATGTTGGTAGTACTGAAGAAGAAGTAGATGATGGTTTTGATGATGAAGATTGGTTGATGAGAGGTGATTGTGTTAAAGATAAAAAAAGAACGATTGTGATAAAGATGATGATGATGATGATGAAATATTATCATGATGGTAACAGTAATAGCGATGATGATGATGATGATGATGAAGAATACATACAGTTTAGATCGTTGTTTCTGATCCTCTGCCTGAGCGGAAGCTCTGGAGATGGAACAAAAGTACACCCTGGAACACAGCCAGAGTGTGTTTGAGTGTGACAAACGGTCTGTACAGAGTGTATCAGAGAGAGAGAGAGAGAGAGAGAGAGAGAGAGAGAGAGAGAGTGCGTGTTTGGGCTCTTGGCTATACATCTGATACACTCAGCAGCAGCAGCGCTTAAATGCAGCGCGAGGAGGCAGTGTGATGGACGTGTTGTGGGTGGTTTCTTTCTCCTGAGAAAACGGAACATTAGAGGCAAGAGTAAGAGCAGGAGCAGGAGGAGGAGGAGGAGAAGAAGGAAGTGGAGGAAGATGATGAGATGAAAATGCAATTTGAGACGTTGCGACACTTTTGCAGCTCTGTTTTGTCCCGTTTTAATGCGTCCACGCCTAGGAATGTCTCGCAGACAGAGCTCGTAGTGAACAGCGGGTGAGTGATGTGAACACACACACACACCTACACCCACACTCGTACACACATACACATGTGCACTCGGTATCATAGGTGTTCAGGTCAGTGACTAATCCGCTGAAGAAGCTGCAGATTCATATTATATGTTTTAAAAGATGGGTTGAAAATAGGTTGAATATCAAATCTCTCAGCAGTGGACGTTTCTAGTGCACTACATGAGGAGATCTTCACCATTATTTTACATCTTCTATGCTGCGTTTCTGGGATTTGGCCAGTAAATTTTCGACACGTCACACTTGCGCAATGTATCATAAATAACCTCTTGTATTGGCAACTAGTGAGAGATGCGACTTTTACCTTCAGCAGTCATTTCTGAAATGTTTTGTTCACTACAGCTAACATTTAGTACACAACTGTGTATCAGACTCATGCTCATACGGAGTAACATACTGATATCTGCCTCCGAAAGCAAAACTGAAAGCGAGGATTACTTTACTTTATGTCCACTAAGCAGCATATAATGAGACTTTGTTAGCCTTGTTAGCCTACGCAGTCCAACAACCTCCACAGCAAACAACGATCAGTCATCCAAAGCCATGAATTTCATTATTTTTACTTATATTTCACACTTTAGCACTGAAGTTTTTATTCTTTTTTCCTCTCATTCACAGTAGCAGGTGACAATTCACATGCATTGGCTGTAGTTTGTCTCTTGTGGGTGTGGCCTGGCCAGTGTTTGTTTGTTTGTTTGTTTGTCTTTGAATTTTGATGAAAAAATGCTTAAAACTACTACTAACCATAGCACAAATAAAATTACACACATCAGAGGGAGTGTTGTTGGTAGTGGGATGGAGCGTTGTTGGTGGAGGAATGGAGCGTTATTGGTGGAGGAATGGAGCGTTATTGGTGGAGGAATGGAGCGTTGTTGGTGGAGGAATGGAGCGTTATTGGTGGAGGAATGGAGAGTTGTTGGTAGAGGGATGGAGCGTTATTGGTGGAGGAATGGAGAGTTGTTGGTAGAGGGATGGAGAGTTGTTGGTAGAGGAATGGAGCGTTATTGTTAGAGGAGTTGAGCGTTGTTGGTAGAGGAACCTAGCGTTGTTGGTGGAGGAATGGAGCGTTATTGGTGGAGGAATGGAGCGTTGTTGGTGGAGGGATGGAGCGTTGTTGGTAGAGGGATGGAGCATTGTTGGTGGAGGAATAGAGTGTTGTTGGTAGAGGGATGGAGAGTTGTTGGTAGAGGGATGGAGAGTTGTTGGTAGAGGAATGGAGCGTTATTGTTAGAGGAATGGAGCGTTGTTGGTAGAGGGATGGAGCGTTATTGGTGGAGGAATGGAGCGTTGTTGGTAGAGGGATGGAGAGTTGTTGGTAGAGGGATGGAGCGTTGTTGGTGGAGGAATGGAGTGTTGTTTGTGGAGGAATGGAGCGTTATTGGTGGAGGAATGGAGAGTTGTTGGTAGAGGGATGGAGCGTTGTTGGTAGAGGAACGGAGCGTTGTTGGTAGAGGGATGGAGCGTTATTGGTGGAGGAATGGACCGTTGTTGGTGGAGGAATGGAGCGTTATTGGTGGAGGAATGGAGAGTTGTTGGTAGAGGAATGGAGTGTTATTGGTAGAGGAACGTAGCGTAGTTGGTAGAGGGATGGAGCGTTATTGGTGGAGGAATGGAGCGTTGTTGGTAGAGGGATGGAGCGTTGTTGGTAGAGGGATGGAGCGTTATTGGTAGAGGGATGGAGCGTTGCTAGGCAGCTGCATCAGTTTCCTGTGTGTTTTTTTTTGTTTGGGTTGAGACTCTGACCACAAGTCAATACCTTTATATCACAACAAACAGCTGTTTCTGGCCACATGATATCCAGTGACAAATGGATTCTTGGGATTGTCCTTTCTCTCTCTCTGTCTCTCTCTCTCTCTCTCTCTCTCTCTCTCTCTCTCTCTCTCTCTCTCTCTCTCTCTCTCTCTCTCTCTCTCTCTCTCTCTCTCTCTTTCTCTCTCTCTCTCTTTCTCTCTCTCTCTCTCTCTCTCTCTCTCTTTCTCTCTCTCTCTCTCTCTCTCTCTCTCTCTCTCTCTCTCTCTCTCTCTCTCTCTCTCTCTCTCTGTGTGTGTGTGTGTATGTGTACATTTCATTTTGCTGTTGTGCTAAATCAGAATTCTTAACGATTTGAAATCATATCCAGTGAAACTGTTGGTTTATAGCTGTGATCAATAGAAAATCAAGTTTTATATATTATAGTGTTTTACACTGCACACAAACATTATGCAAAATATTCAAATATTCTACTCTGTTTGTCTGATGGTTTGTTTAATAATCATGCAAAATAAGTGTTAGATGTGAATAATTCATTGACATTAGATCATTTATTCCCAGCAATTTTCCTCCTCTTTAGTAAAACTCGAAGTCTGCTACTGTGTGTGTGTGTGTGTGTGTGTGTGTGTGTGACTGTAAAACTGAATTTGAGCTAAAGAGAAATTATGATACTGTGTAATAATTGAGTCATACTGTAGCATTGCATTTTCTTCCTAGCCTGCATTTATTATCTAAAAAGCCCACATACATTTCACTGATTGGTCCAGTCCTGCTGCCTTTGTGTGTGTGTGTGTGTGTGTGTGTGTGTGTGCAAATGTGTGTGTGTGTGTGTGTGTGTGTGTGTGTGTGTTAACCTCAACATTTCCCTCTCCTTCCTCCTCTAGCACTGATCTCTGAGCTGCTTGTGTTTCTGCTGTGTTTCCTTTCCATTCTTAAAATCTGTCTGGACTTGAGTGTGTGTGTGTCTTCTAATGCCAGTCTAAACGGATCGATACACACACGGCACAGAAACAACGCTGCAGTGCCAAAGCTGATTATTCCTTCTCTACAGCAGCGATGACTCAAAACATACTCACTTTGATATACAGGATGTGGGCGTGGCTCCAGACGACTCACTTTTTCACTTTTTCGTGACTTGCCCTGGACGTGTCCTGTGTAGAAATCACAGAAAGATGATTTTAGTATGCAAACTTCATTCAAATATTTGATATTACTTATTAATTTCCTCTTGTTTTGAAGCTATTTTGTGATGATGTGTGGATTGAGATCCTGTTCATAGGGAATAAAATGACAGTCACAGAAACACACACATGTAAATCAGATGAACTGTAAATTCCTGAGGGTGGTCCTTAGGGTTCGAGTCCAAAACCTGTGACCTCCATAGATACAGATACAACACGTTTCCTGTGTTTGTTATGACTGGTTTCAATTTCACACACGTGACTTAAGTGTGTTTTTTGATAGTGATTTTATTCCCTAATTGTCAGCGGTGGAGGATTTCACATATTAAATAGGACTGTAACCATGACGATAGAATGGAGATGGAGCGCTGGGGGTCACTACTGATGTGAAAACCTTGACGGTGTATAAACATCTCCATCAGCCTGAGTTCACAACATTTCAGCAAGTCGTAAAGTAAAACACTCCTCCGAAAAATCATAAAACACTCACACTTATACAAACACCACTCACACTCATACAAACACCACTCACACAAACACCACTCACACTAGCACAAACACCACTCACACAAACACCACTCACACTCACACAAACACCACTCACACAAACACCACTCACACAAACACCACTCACACTAGCACAAACACCACTCACACTCATACAAACACCACTCACACAAACACCACTCACACTAGCACAAACACCACTCACACAAACACCACTCACACTCATACAAACACCACTCACACAAACACCACTCACAAACACCACTCACACTCATACAAACACCACTCACACAAACACCACTCACAAACACCACGTACACTCATACAAACACCACTCATACAAACACCACTCACACAAACACCACTCACAAACACCACGCACACTCATACAAACACCACTCACACAAACACCACTCACACTAGCACAAACACCACTCACACAAACACCACTCACACAAGCACCACTCACACTCATACAAACACCACTCACACTCATACAAACACCACTCACACTCATACAAACACCACTCACACAAACACCTCCCACACTCACACAAACACCCCTTACACAAACACAGCTCAAACAAACACCACTCACACTAGCACAAACACCACACAAACCCCACTCACAAAACACCACACACAAAAAAAAACACACACAAACACGACTTACACAAACATCACTCAAACAAACACCAGTCACACAAATGCCACTCACACAAATGCCACTTAATCAAATGCCACTCGCATCCCTCTAACTAATAAATGTTTATTCTTCACCAAGCGAGTTGCTACTGTTGCTACTAAGACACACCCCCATATACAGATGTTTTAAGGAATATTTAATTCAGGTATCACATGATTTATACCATAAAATGTTAATACATTTGCTATTAACCAAATGATCTAAATATATATTAGAATATAAAATTAATATATCTCCAAGTGTTTTTTGTTGGTGGTGCTGTCTTTAAACACACACACACACACACACACACACACACTCTGCAAATCTGTCCTGGCTAGACATCCTCTATCCTCACAGCTCGATGCTGAATCATACACACTCCTACACAAAATATGAGCTCTCTCTCACACACACACACACACACACACACACACACACACACACACACACACACACACACACACACACACTCTCTCTCTCTTTCTCTGAAATATGCTGAGTTAGTTGAGATAATAAACGTCTGACAGGACCTACGTTTGGCCCATAATCAGCTAAGTAACTTTAATCCTCCTTAGCAAGTCTTATTTGACCTACAGCTAAATACAGCTCTCGCTAACGGCATTAGCTGAATTCCCACAATGCTGTGCGGCTGCTTCACTCGGAGCTTCCCGGCTGTCCTCGGCATCTAAAACCAGCGGTCAACTTTCAGGATGTGTGTTCATGTACACATGTGTGTGTGTGTGTGTGTGTGTGTGTGTGTGTGCATAAGGACATTACCTGAATGATCTGTCATGATTTCTGAGAGGAAAGTTGCTAATGATACCCATATAAAATACTATTTTTGACAGCTTTTTATTTCAAAGATCTAGAAAAACAATGTATAATCTTAAATGCTAATGCTAGCTGGCTAATGATCGTAAGCTAATCTGACAGGATATATATAACATAACAATCAATTATTAAGCTAACACAGCTAATTGGGCACAATGTCTGACAGAATTTGTTTTGCGTATTTTAAAACATGCATTAACAATGCTAATTTTAATTAGCTAACATAAGCAAACTTGAAAGGATATTTAAATATTCATAAATTTTCATTACCAACACTGGCTAACTGGCTAACTCAGGCTAGCCTGGCTGGATTTCTTAAAGGATTTTCTGTCTATGATTTTAAACATTCCCAAATATCATTGTTTACTAATTAGCAGCTAACCAGATAGAAATTCTGAAAGGATTTTTAAATGATATTATTATAATAATATTTTAACATATTATTTTAGACATGATTGTTAATCTATATTTATAAACATTCATAATCCTCAATAGCTATCTGGCTAATGTGAGCTCTCCTGACATTTCTGACAGGATGTTCAGTCATTATTTAAAAATCATTTTGAAGTTGAATAATGAATAATTATCATCTTTAAACTTTTAAGGCTATCATGCGCTACCCAGAGAGGAATGACAAGGCTTATTAATAAAAATGTTTTGCCGTCTTATACTTCAAACTGTCAGAATCTTTTTAAATCAAAAGCACAATATTATTATTTTATTAATTTACCTCAAACTAGCTAATTAATCTGTTGTTTATTGTTATTTATCGTGACTTTGCAGTAGCTCTTTTGTACTTTTCTTGCTAATTATTGCATGATTTATTGAAAACTGTGTCCTGGAGTCTATCCTAGGATCCCTGGGTGAGACACACACTATAACACCCTGAATGTGGCTCCAGTGTGTCGTCATGATGGACAATCACTTATCAGACTTGTATTATTAAAAATATTTTAGCTTCTGGATATTTATTTTGACTAACATTGGATTTTTTTTAATCTACAGGAGAAGAAGCCCATCGGCATCCAGGACATATAAAGGGGACTTCGCAGGACGTCAGCATGGAGACGGCTTCATGCCTCGCTCTCCGTCCGACTCGAACCGCTGGCGTTACCAGGAGCGCCACCTGGACGGTCAGATAGACGATCGCGAGCTCCAGCGGCAGCTGGAGGAGGAGTATCGCTCTCGTTACCGCAGCGACCCCAACCTTGCACGGTACCCCGTGAAACCACAGCCCTATGAGGAGCAGATGCGAATCCATGCTCAGGTCTCCAGAGCACGGCACGAGCGGCGCCACAGTGACGTTTCCTTGGCTTTCACCGAGCTTGACGACGCTCACAACGGTTTCGACAGCCACCGGCCCGCATCAAAGCGCTCATATTCCATGGACAGAAGCTCACCGGCTCTCAGGACATTCAGTAAAATGCACCATCTGGACCCGGGCATGATGGATGGTGTGATGAGGACTGACTCGCTCAGTTCGGATCAGTCCGAGTCAATGAGGCCTGCGAGGAGCCGGAGAACGGGGAGGTTCAGAGCGGCAGGGAGCTTCAGCAGCTCGGAGGAAGAGATCAACACCACGCCAGAATACACCAGCTGTGAGGACGTGGAGCTCGAGTGTGAATCCTTTGGAGAAAAAGGTGAGGATGTGCCATTACAAACCTCCACAAATCTTTGCTTGTTTTTGTTTGGTTTAGAATCGTGCTACATTCAGATTTCTTTTTAAACAGATTCTTGGTGATGGTGTTTATGACAGAAGTAGCTGTGAGGTTGAATCTATTGGTTTTTTAATTTATTTGGACACATCTCACTTCTGAACGTCTCAAGCGATGCGAGTCTGCCACGTGCAGAACTGCTTCTTATTTTACAGATTGGTTGTAGGCTTGTGATTATACTTTCATGAAGCTTTAATGAAGCTCTAGTTTAGTGAACAGAATGGTCAGATATGTTAGGGCAGTTACACAGCACTGACACTGGAGACTCCTTTCATAAATATTAAATAAACCTCTCCTTACACTAAGTAATGTTGAGTAAATATCCCTGAACACGACCCGCTGAATCGGCTGTTGCTATTGAAATGATAAAGCATTAAAACAAACCTATAAATGTGTCTGAGCTGCTGTTACAGGAAACTAATGAACATCTTTTGACCAATCAGGACCCGGAGCTCAGCAGCGCTCTCTGCGGGTGTACAGTACATGGTGTAGAAGAATACGGTGTAGTTATGACATCACTGCTGAATATTTCATGCTCTGTAATTAAAACCCAGTGCCGCAGAGAAGACTCTAAAAGCTGTACAGATAATTACAGCATGCCATCATCTTCCCTAGCTCTGCTCCAAATGATGGCTGATTCCATCCCGACATCCTGACAGTAACCCGGAATCTGTTCTGTAAAGCCAGACGTCACGAGCTTGAAGCTGGGTCGAGCGCTGTGCTCGTGTACACCTTCAGTGCTGCGATTTCACAGTTTCAGGACACAAGATTGGACTCATGAGAATATAAATGTATTTTTTCTGTTAGCATAAATGTCTGCTATAGTACTGTGTATGTATTTAATATAAAATTGTACTATATTTAATATTATACACCAAATAAAAGGACAAAAGTTTAAAGTAAAACCCCTAAGGTAAAATATTTTTATAGAATATGACCGATAATAATAATAATAATAATAATAATAATAATAATAATAATAATAATAATAATAATAATAATAATACCTTTAAAGGGGTGGTAAAACACATTTTTTCGAAGGCTTGATTGTGTTTGTGGGTGCACTGTAACGTGTGTTCATGCTTCGTTTTTTTTAAAAATGCATTATTTTTCATATATTTTACCTTTATTCTACACTGCTCTGTCCCTCCTTGTAAAATAGTCTGATGGCTTCCGGGTTCTATGAAGCCAGTCCCTCAAAAATAGCAATGGGCTTTGATTGGTTAGCTGTGGCCCAGTGTGTTGTGATTCGCTAACCGCCTAGTGCACGTTTTTCGGAAACGTCACGCCCCTTACCTTTACCGGTAGTCTGTGCTTTGGTGGTATTATAAACAATGAATATAATAAATCATACTTACAGGTTGTGGCCCGTAAACAGCTTCTGTTTTTAAAGTTGGAACTGCTCCATCTTTCAGGACAAGCCGTTGGGCGAATCCTGCATTGAACTCGCGAAGATTGCGGAATCTTTCCTACGTAAAATGTGCAGCACAGAGAGCGAGATTTGGGTAATAATTAAGAGGGACCGAGTTATAAATAAATTTTAACCATTGATCCCTAACTTCCCGTCCCTAGGAAGGCTGAACAAAGTGGACCTGCAATCCGGATGAAAATAACAGCGTTTTGTCGGCATCGCGGCAACGACACTCCAGCCTACTAACTATACCACACTGTAGTCCTTACCGGCCGTTTGCTGTAGTCCTTAGAAATGGATTTCTTTAAAAGCAAATATCTCCCTTTGCTTAAAACTTTGAACGTTATAACTTTGCAGATGTTGTTTATGCTCAAACAGGAACATTACACACTAGCTAAAGTTAGAAAAGTGAAATCGTGATTTACCACCCATTTAACAGAAAAAATCCCAGATAAATGCAATAATATCCTAATTAATTATTAAGTAATTTTAATTTTAGAAGACAGGATGTGTGAGGAACCTGGTGCTGAAGACTGAAAAATCTGAAAAATTCACGGTTCACACACGGTGGTAAAGAAGCCCAGACGTGGCGCAGTGTGAATGTTAAGAGGCTCGCTGGTTATTGGCTCGGATTTACATGGTTTGTAATTAGCTGATGAAAAATGAGGGATCTCTGCTGGCTGGGAGTTATAACACTGACCTGGCAACTCAGATGAAGGGTAACGATAACGACTGAATGTTTCATCATGTTTAGGATTTGAACTTATGACCTTCCAAATAACCTAAAGTACTAAATGCAGCAGCTCCTTTCTGTGAACTCACTCACATTCACATTCAACATCTACATGCTGTGTGTGCATGTGTGTGTGTGTGTGTGTGTAAGGTAGAAACCCTGAACCGCATGGAAATGGTGTGTGTGTGTGTGTGTGTGTGTGTTGGGTTGTGACGTGAGCATCATGTAGGACAGAGTGTTTGAGCGTCCTAGAATAAAGTCTAATCTCATTATTCTAATGCATGAAGGAGGAGGAGCGACAAACCGAGCTGCAGAGAAAGCGAGAGAAAGTCAGAGCCACAGCAGGCCTGTTTTTCATCAGGTTAGGGGTCACACTGGACTTGTAATCACCAGCATGGGAACAAATATGTGTCTGTGACATGTATCAGGATCTTCACACCAAAGCGTATCGACTTTACCGAAATTCCTCCGAGGTCTGAAGGAGACGAGGCCACAGAGGCAGAGACGGATTACTGACCATCTCTCCGGATCAGAAGGTCCTGAAAAAAAAGCGTTAAAATGCACACTTGAGGAATCGAGCTGCCTCGTATCTGAGTGATGAGAGGAAAACGTAAGGCCACATTTCCTGTTTTTATGGTTACCGATTGGTTTAAATGTGTAGCCGGATCATGTGTTTATTAGCACCTGAGCTTCACCCGATAGAGAAGATGCTCACAATGTACAGACAGCTCGGCACCAGCCGCTCAGCAGCAGCCGGAAAGTGTAAAAATCAAGAGAAATAAAGTCAAGCAGCCTGAACAGTGGATGAAATCTGAGATGTGTGTCAAAGGTCACAGGCTCCATGGCTTTAGATTAACACCTAACACCAGCGAATGTGAAACAACATCAATTCTAATCTGTCCTTCTGTTTACTCCAAAAATCTCAGGCTGTATTTTAAAATCTGCACTCTAAAAAAAGACGAATATGAAAGCACATCTTTGTGTAAAGTTTTGGCTTTTTTTCTTCGTATCGCGATTATGAGACACCGTGCTGAAGAGTTTAAAAAGTATAGAAAGAATTTAACCTTCATTAAAACACAGCATCTGTTAATGAAATGTACAAAATATCTGAATACCATCAAAGGTTCAAACTCCACCTTCAAACTTTAGGTTACGCCCCCTGTATCCACCCCAAAGGCCAAGGATGTGTTTGTAGGCTGATTGGAATGTCTAGATTGTCTGATTGTGTGTGTGTGTGTGTGTGTGTGTGTGTGTGTGTGTGTTTTATTTGCAGGAGATATGGATGGCCACTGGTGGGATTACGCGTCTTGGCATAACGAGTCCTCGCCAATGTCTATGGTGAGGCGTACAATCATCTGTGTGCTCATGTCCTCTCATCAGTCTTATTCACCACGCTGCACATTTTATATTGTTTATATGAAAAGAAAAATCTGCCTCATGTTAAGCTTCCCCTCTCTCTCTCTCTCTCTCTCTCTCTCCCTCTCTCTCTCTCTCTCTCTCACCTTATTTCTCTCTGTCTTTTACACTTTCTACTGTATTTTGTATCAGCTGTTTTTCAATACACTACATGCACATCTTATATATATTATATACTTTACCGAAGTTTATTATACATTAATATCTATTTTAATAAACATTATTATTTTTTAAATTATGAATTTGAATAATTTTGTTTAAAAAGTTTTTAAAAAATAAAGCGTGATGTGTAAAACGTGTAGAAAACAAGTTGTGTTTTGCCTTTAACTCTGCAGCACCCGGTGACGTGGCAGCCATCCAAAGATGGAGATCGGTTAATTGGGCGGATTTTACTGAACAAGCGATTGAAGGATGGCACGGTGCCCCGAGACACGGGCGCTATGCTGGGCCTCAAGGTAACATTCAACACTTATCATTCACGCTTGTTTTAGAACCTGTTATTGTAGGGTGCAGGGTGAATTATTATGGGGTGTGTCATGATTTACGCCTGTGATGCACATGTTTATCAGTGATTAGTATTTAACACCACTCTGATAGACGTCTTTATCAGTGATTAGTATTTAACACCACTCTGATAGACGTCTTTATCAGTGATTAGTATTTAACACTCCTATAGTGGGCGTGTTTATCAGTAATTTGTATTTTACACCCCTGCAGTAGATGTGTGTATCAGTGATTAGTATTTTACACCCCTGCAGTAGATGTGTGTATCAGTGATTAGTATTTTACACCCCTGTAGTAGATGTGTGTATCAGTGATTAGTATTTTACACCCCTGCAGTAGATGTGTGTAACAGTGATTAGTATTTTACACCCCTGTAGTAGATGTGTGTATCAGTGATTAGTATTTTACACCCCTGTAGTAGATGTGTGTATCAGTGATTAGTATTTTACACCCCTGCAGTAGATGTGTGTATCAGTGATTAGTATTTTACACCCCTGTAGTAGATGTGTGTATCAGTGATTAGTATTTTACACCCCTGTAGTAGATGTGTGTATCAGTGATTAGTATTTTACACCCCTGTAGTAGATGTGTGTATCAGTGATTAGTATTTTACACCCCTGCAGTAGATGTGTGTATCAGTGATTAGTATTTTACACCCCTGTAGTAGATGTGTGTATCAGTGATTAGTATTTTACACCCCTGTAGTAGATGTGTGTATCAGTGATTAGTATTTTACACCCTTGTAGTAGATGTGTGTATCAGTGATTAGTATTTTACACCCCTGTAGCAGATGTGTGTATCAGTGATTAGTATTTTACACCCCTGTAGTAGATGTGTGTATCAGTGATTAGTAATTTACACCCCTGTAGTAGATGTGTGTATCAGTGATTAGTATTTTACACCCCTGTAGTAGATGTGTGTATCAGTGATTAGTATTTTACACCCCTGTAGTAGATGTGTGTATCAGTGATTGCATCTCTTTTCAAAAATATAACATGATTTTCTTCCACAGGTGGTTGGAGGTAAAATGACTGAATCTGGTCAGCTTTGTGCTTTTATTACCAAAGTAAAAAGAGGAAGCTTAGCAGATACAGTTGGCCATCTCCGACCTGGTACACACACACACACACACACACACACACACACACACACACACACACACACACACACACACACACACACACAGTAACTTTTAAGAAAGAGGACTTCACAAATGGACATTATGCCTTGAACCAGCAGTTTCTCTGCTTCTGTCTGCAGGCGATCAGGTTCTCGAGTGGAACGGCAGGGTTCTTCAGGGAGCCACATTTAAGGAAGTTTATAATATTATTCTAGAGTCCAAACCTGAGCCGCAAGTTGAGCTTCTGGTCTCACGGCCCATCGGGTGAGTCATGTATTATTGATGTACACTTACAGTCTATGACTGTTATAATATACTCCTGAATTATATTCATGTACTTCTCTGTTATATAATATATAATATATACTCTTGTATAATAATGACATTGCCATACCATCTCAATATATATTTCTGTTCTATAAATATATACTCTTGTATTATTACAATGTTCTATTATTACAGTAGTATTACAATAATAATGCTTATGTAATGATAAATCGTGTAATATTTGACTCTTCTATTATTTCCTTTTGCAGTGACGTACCCAGAATATCAGAGAGTACGCATGGACAGCTGGAATCCAGTGAGTGCTGCAATCCTGGAGTCCTGTATTAATACAACACTAAGTGTAAAGTGTAAACGTCACCCGATTTTTTACCCCCCCTCAGGTTCGAGTTCATTTGAATCGCAGAAGATGGGTCCATCCATTTCCGTCACATCTCCCATGAGTCCCGGCGTCCTTCGTGATGCTCCTCAGTATCTGTCTGGACAACTTTCAGTGAGTTTATATTTCTTTGTTTCTTATCCAAACCCAACCAGGACATGTTTGGATATAATATTTATATTAATAGTATATAACTATGATGTTAACTTTTTATTATGGAAGTACAAACATGGGTTCTGCTGCCCCTTATGTGGACAGTACTGTTAATTGTTAGAACATAATGCCTGGCTTTATGTTATATTTTATATGCCAATGACGTGTAGCTGCGAATTCTACATTTGCTGGAACGTCGTGCTCATAATTCCAGATGACAGCTTGTGTTTATGATGTGCTGTGCTTTCTCATGGGTTTATTTATTCATTATTTTTATTTGAAACGAGGGAGATTTAATCTACAAAAAGGATTTTTAAAAAAAATATTATACAAAAATTAAATGAAAATGAAATTGTTAGTAAATGCACATTTTCACATTGTTATAATAACATTATTATATAATAACACTGTTATTATTATATTATAACAACATTATATTAGTATTAGCATTATTGAATATATAAAATAAAGTGTAATAGGTATAAAATATAGCATTGTAATAATAACAACAATGATATTAATTTTTTTTATTATTATCAATAATAATAATAACTTATTAGTAGTAATATGATTATTATTATTAGTGAAGTGTTCGCTTCCAGTTCACCTGCCTTATTGCTGGTCCTGTGAAGTTTGGTAAATGTTTGAAATTGAGGTTAAATCTCCTCCTAGTTGTGTGGTTTTTGATTTATAACCATTTGGTTTGGTTTTATTGCATTTTTTTTCTTTTCTTTGTTAATTTTGCTTACCCAGAGTCCATGCCTTAATAGAAGAACCACGCCTTTTGTCCCTAGGGTCCAGGTAACGCCAACAACCGGTCTGACTGATACACGTTTTTTTCTCTGACCCCTTTCTCTTCCTCTCTATGATATTTGGAAAATGCATAGCAGGAAAATAGCAGCATTTTACATACCTGATCTTCATTTCTCTTTTGCTTGGGTTTCCGTTTTTATTGCTAGCTCCTACCCATAAAAGCTTTATTTCATACCTAATATAATCACTTTTAACATATTAAACTCCATCTTGCTGAGGGTCTGGAAAAGCCTGCATGATTTACTGAGCTGCACTGAGGAGTTTAAAGAGACAAACAGCATCGTTCTCATTGTAGTATTTGTTGTTTTTATATAGGATTTGAACTCTTTTACCTATTTAACAAAGTCTCTTTAAATGGTTTGATGGTTACAGAATCATAATGGGACGTAAACTATTTCTTTTCCTTGCAACATGAAACAGGATTTTTTTCTCTTTTCTCTCATTTTAAAACAAACACTACCGTGTTTGCAGGTGTGTAAGATACGACAGTATTTTCTGCATTACTAAATAAATACGTTGCTATATTTTCTGGACTATTTGCTATTACTCTATTTTCAGGACTGTAATATAATACCTCACTTTCAGGACTAGAGGACACTACAGTATAGAAGGCAATATAAAATAAGTTTCAGTGTTTAGTATTTCCTTTACTATATGACATACTTTATTTTTTGGATTAAAATATAGCGGGGGACACGGTGGCTTAGTGGTTAGCACGTTCCCCTCACACCTCCAGGGTTGGGGGTTCGATTCCCGCCTCCGCCTTGTGTGTGTGGAGTTTGCATGTTCTCCCCGTGCCTCGGGGGTTTCCTCCGGGTACTCCGGTTTCCTCCACCGGTCCAAAGACATGCATGGTAGGTTGATTGGCATCTCTGGAAAATTGTCCGTAGTGTGTGTGTGTGTGTGTGAGTGAATGAGAGTGTGTGTGTGTGCCCTGTCATGGGTTGGCACTCCGTCCAGGGTGTATCCTGCCTTGATGCCCGATGACGCCTGAGATAGGCACAGGCTTCCCGTGACCCGAGGTA
This sequence comes from Tachysurus vachellii, assembly GCF_030014155.1. Taxonomy (NCBI): domain Eukaryota; kingdom Metazoa; phylum Chordata; class Actinopteri; order Siluriformes; family Bagridae; genus Tachysurus; species Tachysurus vachellii. The sequence goes on along the minus strand of NC_083480.1, from coordinate 17,891,331 downwards.
GTTCGGATAAGCGGTAGAAGATGAGTGAGTGAGTGAGAGAAAATATAGTGTCTCATTTTCTTCACAAAGAGATACAAGATAATTATAGAACTATAAGTTACTACCTTATTCTTAGGACTATAAGTTACTACCATAGGCGGTGCCAGAGAGGGTTAACGGGTGCTTCAGCATCCCCAAGAAAGAACAAAGGTCCCCATAGCACCCCAAACAAGACAGATCTTATTAATAATTTGGTTAATAATTTAAAAGAACAAACGAAGTAAAGTAAAAACATTGACGTATCACGCGTCCATAATGTAATGTCACATGACATGAGTATATATATATGCAAAATCGTTGGAAGATTGTTTAATTTTGTTATTTGTTTGCTTCTTTTATGTCATAAAATGATAAAAACAAATGTAAGTTCCTGGTGGTTTGAGACTCTGGTAACTATTATTAAGTCATATCTGTTAAATATAACCCTAGTGCTAAAGGTGTTTTTTGTATTGCCATTGACTAAAATTCTGAAGTGTACAATTATTGTCTATGCAAAAACCATCCATCCATCCATCTTCTACCGCTTATCCGGGGCCGGGTCGCGGGGGCAGCAGTCTGAGCAGGGACACCCAGACTTCCCTCTCCCCAGACACTTCCTCCAGCTCCTCCGGGGGAATACCGAGGCGTTCCCAGGCCAGCCGAGAGACATAGTCCCTCCAGCGTGTCCTAGGTCTTCCCCGGGGCCTCCTTCCGGTTGGACATGCCCGGAACACCTCCCCAGGGAGGCGTCCAGGAGGCATCCGGAACAGATGCCCGAGCCACCTCAGCTGACTCCTCTCGATGTGGAGGAGCAGCGGCTCTACTCTGAGCTCCTCCCGAGTGACCGAGCTCCTCACCCTATCTCTAAGGGAGCGCCCAGCCACCCTGCGGAGGAAACTCATTTCGGCCGCCTGTATCCGGGATCTTGTCCTTTCGGTCATGACCCAAAGCTCATGACCATAGGTAAGGGTAGGAACGTAGATCGACTGGTAAATAGAGAGCTTCGCCTTGCGGCTCAGCTCTTTCTTCACCACAACAGACCGGTATATCGACCGCATCACTGCAGAAGATACACCGATCCGCCTGTCGATCTCCCGCTCCATCCTTCCCTCACTCGTGAACAAGACCCCAAGATACTTAAACTCCTCCACTTGAGGCAGGAGCTTTCCACCAACCCGAAGGGGACAAGCCACCCTTTTCCGGCTGAGAACCATGGCCTCGGACTTGGAGGTGCTGATTCTCATCCCTGCCGCTTCACACTCGGCTGCAAACCGTCCCAGTGCACGCTGAAGGTCCTGATTTGAAGAAGCCAACAGGACAACATCATCTGCAAAAAGCAGAGACGAAATCCCGTGGTCCCCAAACCGGACTCCCTCCGGCCCCTGACTGCGCCTAGAAATCCTGTCCATATAAATAATGAACAGGACCGGTGACAAAGGGCAGCCCTGCCGGAGTCCAACATGCACCGGGAACAAGTCTGACTTACTGCCGGCAATGCGAACCAAACTCCTGCTCCGGTCATATAGGGACCGAACAGCCCTTAGCAAAGGGCCCCGGACCCCATACTCCCAGAGCACCCCCCACAGATCACCACGAGGGACACAGTCGAATGCCTTCTCCAGATCCACAAAGCACATGTGGACTGGTTGGGCAAACTCCCATGAACCCTCCAGCAACCTGGTGAGGGTATAGAGATGGTCCAGTGTTCCACGACCGGGACGAAACCCACATTGTTCCTCCTGAATCCGAGGTTCGACTATCGGCCGAATTCTCCTCTCCAGTACCCTGGCATAGACTTTTCCGGGGAGGCTGAGGAGTGTGATCCCCCTGTAGTTGGAACACACCCTCCGGTCCCCCTTCTTAAACAGAGGGACCACCACCCCAGTCTGCCAGTCCAGAGGCACTGTCCCCAGCCGCCACGCGATGTTGCAGAGGCGTGTCAACCAAGACAGCCCCACAACATCCAGAGACTTGAGGTACTCAGGGCGGATCTCATCCACCCCCGGTGCCTTGCCACTGAGGAGCTTCTCAACCACCTCAGTGACCTCAGCTTGGGGGATCGATGAGTCCTCAACTGAGCCCTCTGCCTCTGCTTCCTCAGTGGAAGACATGTCGGTGGGGTTGAGGAGATCCTCGAAGTACTCCTTCCACCGTCCGAGAATGTCCCCAGTCGAAGTCAGCAGATTCCCACTCTCACTGTAAACAGTGTGAGCAGGGCACTGCTTCCCCTTCCTGAGGCGCCGGACGGTTTGCCAGAATTTCTTCGAGGCCAACCTATAGTCCTTCTCCATGGCCTCACCGAACTCTTCCCAGACCCGAGTTTTTGCCTCTGCAACCACCTGGGCTGAAGCTCGCTTGGCCCTCCGGTACCTATCAGCTGCCTCCGGAGTCCCCCGAGCCAACCAGGCTCGATAGGACTCCTTCTTCAGCTTGACGGCATCCCTTACTTCCGGTGTCCACCACCGGGTTCGGGGATTGCCGCCACGACAGGCACCAGAGACCTTACGGCCACAGCTCCGCGTGGCCGCGTCAACAATGGAGGTGGAGAACATGGTCCACTCAGACTCAACGTCTCCAACCTCCCTCGGGATCTGGTTGAAGCTCTGCCGGAGGTGGGAGTTGAAGATCTCTCTGACCGGAGACTCTGCCAAACGTTCCCAGCGGACCCTCACAGTACGTTTGGGTCTGCCAAGTCTGTCCAACTTCCTCCCCGGCCATCGGATCCAACTCACCACCAGGTGGTGATCAGTTGACAGCTCCGCCCCTCTCTTTACCCGAGTGTCCAAGACATACGGCCGGAGGTCAGATGAAACAACCACAAAGTCGGTCATCGACCTCCGACCTAGGGTGTCCTGATGCCATGTGTACTGATGGACACCCTTATGCTTGAACATGGTGTTCATTATGGACAAACTGTGACTAGCACAGAAGTCCAATAACAGAACACCACTCGGGTTCAGGTCGGGGGGGCCGTTCCTCCCAATCACGCCCCTCCAGGTGTCACTGTCGCTGCCCACGTGAGCGTTGAAGTCCCCCAGTAGAATGACGGAGTCCCCGGTCGGAGCACTTTCCAGCACCCCTCCCAGAGACTCCAAGAAGGTCGGGTACTCTACACTGCCATTTGGCCCGTAAGCACAAATAACAGTGAGAGACCTCTCCCCGACCCGAAGGCGTAGGGAAACGACCCTCTCGTTCACCGGGGTGAACTCCAACACATGGCTGCTGAGCTGGGGGGCTATAAGCAAGCCCACACCAGCCCGCCGCCTCTCACCGCGGGCAACTCCAGAGTAGTAGAGAGCCCAGCCTCTCTCAAGGAGTTGGGTTCCAGAGCCCAAGCCGTGCGTGGAGGTGAGCCCAACTATATCTAGTCGGTATCTCTCGACCTCCCGCACCAGCTCAGGCTCCTTCCCCCCCAGCGAGGTGACATTCCATGTCCCTAGAGCCAGATTCCGTGTCCGGGGATTGGGTCGCCGAGGCTCCCGCCTTCGACTGCCACCCAATCCACATTGCACCAGCCCCTTACGGTTTCTCCTGCAGGTGGTGGGCCCACAGGAGATCGGCCCCACGTCACTCTTTCGGGCTGTGCCCGGCCGGGCCCCATGGGGTAAGACCCGGCCACCAGGCGCTCGCATGCGAGCCCCAACCCCGGGCCTGGCTCCAGGGTGGGGCCCCGGTTGCGCCATACCGGGCGACGTCACGGACCTTGTTTTATTCTTCTTCATAAAGGGCTCTTGAAACCGCTCTTTGTCTGGCCTGTCACCCAGGACCTGTTTGCCTTGGGAGACCCTACCAGGGGCAAAAAGCCCCAGACAACATAGCTCCTAGGATCATTCAGGCACGCAAACCCCTCCACCACAATAAGATGGCGGTTCAAGGAGGGGTATGCAAAAACATTATATAAATAACGTATATATCCAATTTCTGAAATGCCCCTTTAAAGTACACACACTTTATATTGTGCTGAAATATTATGCTGTTTTAGTAATAATATATATATAATATATAACAAGAGAAAACTCCATTTTCCATGTTGCAATGAGAAGGTTGCTGTAAAGTCCCATTTTCAACATGAATTTGCATTTTCCAATGAAGACCTGGCTGTAGCTCCAAAGCCCAAAGATGAAATGAACAAATTGTACCAACAGAAATTAAACAACTAACATCGTTGTCAATGCAATAAGTTTTTCTTAATCACTATTTTCAGTCTCCTACTGTATATGCAAACACAACTGCAGCCAGTTTCTCCAAACAAGCACATTGGTTTTTATTAAGAAGAACAGTTTGGTTTGATTTGATCGAGTAGTCAAATCAGTGAAAAAATCAAATGGTACAATTTGTTTGCACTGAATTTCGTCCCCTTGATGCTTTTTTCACGAATGAAGCAGCCTGGATTGCTCTAGTTTGTACAGAATGCATTCTCTTGCTTTGCTGCATGCTAATTCTCAACTATTTTAGAGAAAACTTCACTGTATAGATTTATAGAGCAGTGTTTCTTTTAGCTTTAGTGATGTGCTACAAAGGATGGGCAAATTCTGCGAAGTCTCACTATGTTTTGAAACAAACAGCTCATAAATGTTCTTTCAAGCGGTCTTCTGGTTTTTGCCCTTTCTTTAAAAATCTTTCTTTCTTTCTGCGGATATATACGGCTGTAGTATACGTATAAGTTAGTTAAGCATGAGTGATTATTATTAAGACTTTCAAAGCTCTTTCCAAATGTCAGTACCAAAAAAAGAAAAACATAATTGGACTTATCATGCACCCTGTTCGGGGAGGCACGGTGGCTTAGTGGTTAGCACCTCCAGGGTGCACCTCGCCTCACACCTCCAGGGTTGGGGGTTCGATTCCCGCCTCCACCTTGTGTGTGTGGAGTTTGCATTTTCTCCCTGTGCCTCGGGGGTTTCCTCCGGGTACTCCGGTTTCCTCCCCGGTCCAAAGACATGCATGGTAGGTTGATTGGCATCTCTGGAAAATTGTCTGTAGTGTGTGATTGTGTGAGTGAATGAGTGTGTGTGTGTGCCCTGTGATGGGTTGGCACTCTGTTCAGGGTGTATCCTGCCTTGATGCCCGATGACGCCTGAGATAGGCACAGGCTCCCCGTGACCCGAGGTAGTTCGGATAAGCGGTAGAAGATGAGTGAATGAATGAAAGAATGCACCCTGTTCAGGCATTTTGTCATTTTTTTTCAAGTTGTCTATTATTTTTGAGTCTTTTTTTTTCTTTTTTTTGAGTCTTATTTTTATGCATTTGAGTTGGACTGTTAGGCTTTGAAAGTGTCTCTAGGTGTTAAGAGTTTATTCAGGTCTCCATGTTGGGTGAGTTATGAAATTTAGGGCTGGAATATGAAGCTAGCTGTTTTAAGACTCGAAATCGAGTCTAAACAGTGTTAAAAGCCGAGCATTCTGAATTGACATGAATGTAGAGAAGTATTTTTACCCTGACTGGCTAAAGCTGGGGAGTTAAACATATGGCACAGGGGGCTAAACCAGGGGGCTAAACTGTTTAATCTAGCTCGCTAAATGACCTTGAAATTCGTGTTCCGATTTCAAATTGTCTTGCGGTCTGTAGTTGAAATTTGTTATATTTGAAATGATTGCAAAAAGAGCTAGACTCTGTTATTCTAGAACAACAGAGAATAAAGCACAAACCTCAGGGTCATAAACTTACCTACTAATGAAATTAACTATTTTTATTGTTTTTTATTAATAGTTGAAGACCTGCTAATACATCTTTGTTCTCTTTAAGGTTAAGCTATGGTACGACAAAGTGGGACACCAGCTCATTGTTACCATTTTGGGCGCCAAAGACCTGCCTGCTCGAGAGGACGGCCGCCCCAGGAACCCCTACATCAAAATTTACTTCCTTCCTGACAGAAGGTGCAGAGTTCCTGTACCAAATCATGACATTTATGTTAAAATCCCAGTTAGACCTCCTCTTCATCTCTGTAATCAATACGAACAGTCGTAAGGCTTACTGAAACAAATCCAAAACGTAATTATTTTCCTTAATTTGTAGTACCTTAACTTCCAGAGCAATGTTACACAAGGGAATATCGGGGCATGAAAGAAACTTCAAAGTCCGACATCTATGGACCGAGAGGAAACAAGAAAATATGGTAGTCTTCATATTGGTAGCCTAGTGGTTAAGGTGTTAGGCTACAAATCGGAAGGTTGTGAGTTCAATTCCTACGTCCACCAAGCTGCCACTGCTGGGCCCCTGAACAAGGCCCTTAACCCAACTCAGTTGCTCAGTTGTATAAAAATGAGATAAAATGTAAGTCGCTCTGGATATGGGCGTATGCTAAATGCTGTAAATGTAAAAATAAAATGAGTTAAAAAAAACACGAAATCTGGAAATAATAAGCAGATAAACATAACACATATTTCTTTAATCTCCTGCTAGAAACGAACAGATAGTGTACTAGCCTGTCTATGATGTTTCATGTGTTAGGAAGTTAAACTTTATCCTTATTTTAATTCCTGTTCAGTGATAAAAGCAAAAGAAGAACGAAAACAGTGAAGAAGTCTTTAGAGCCTAAGTGGAACCAGACGTTCATGTACTCGCCTGTGCACAGGCGTGAGTTCAGGGAACGGATGCTGGAAATCACCCTGTGGGACCAGGCCCGGGTTCGAGAGGAGGAGAGCGAGTTCCTTGGGGAGGTGAGTTGGGTGGAATAGTTTAGTATGAGGGAGGGATATAGAGTTGAGACCAGAGTATGGGGATAGGGAATGAGGGTAGAGTATTAGGGTACAGTCTGAGCATTGGGTATAAGGGTACATTGTAAGAGTGTAAAGGACGTGTCTAAGGGTACATTTTAAAGGTAGGGTATGAGGGTGTAGAATAATAGTTCAGAATACAGTGTAACGGTAGGGTATGTAGGTACAGTATAAGGATACAGTGTGATGGTACATTATGAGGTTACAGTGTGAGGGTAAAGTCTGAAGGTACAGTATGAGGATACAGTGTAAAAATAGGGTATGGGGAACACTGAGGGTACAGTGTGAAAGCAAGGTATGAGAGTACAGTGTTAGGGTACAGTGTAAAGGTAGGGTATGAGGGTACAGTGTTAGGGTACAGTGTAAAGGTAGTGTATGAGAGTACAGTGTTAGGGTACAGTGTAAAGGTAGGGTATGAGGGTACAGTGTTAGGGTATGGTGAAAAAGTAGGGTATGAGAGTACAGTGTGAAAGTATGGTATGAGAGAAGAGTGTTAGGGTACAGTGTAAAGGTAGGGTATGAGGGTACAGTGTAAAGGTAGGGTATGAGGGTACAGTGTTGGGGTACAGTGTAAAGGTAGGGTATGAGGGTACAGTGTTAGGGTACAGTGTAAAGGTAGGGTATGAGGGTACAGTGTTAGGGTACAATGTAAAGGTAGTGTATGAGAGTACAGTGTTAGGGTACAGTGTAAAGGTAGGGTATGAGGGTACAGTGTTAGGGTATGGTGAAAAAGTAGGGTATGAGAGTACAGTGTGAAAGTATGGTATGAGAGTAGAGTGTTAGGGTACAGTGTAAAGGTAGGGTATGAGGGTACAGTGCTAGGGTACAGTGTAAAAGTAGGGTATGAGAGTACAGTGTTAGGGTACAGTGTAAAGGTAGGGTATGAGAATACAGTGTTAGGGTACAGTGTTAGGGTATGGTGAAAAAGTAGGGTATGAGAGTACAGTGTTAGGGTACAGTGTAAAGGTAGGGTATGAGAATACAGTGTTAGGGTACAGTGTAAAGGTAGGGTATGAGGGTACAATGTTAGGGTACAGTGTAAAGGTAGGGTATGAGTACAGTGTTAGGGTACAGTGTAAAGGTAGGGTATGAGGATACAGTGTTAGGGTACAGTGTAAAGGTAGGGTATGAGGGTTCAGCATTAGAGTACAGTGTGAAGGTATAGTATGAGGGTACACTGTTAGGGGATAATATGAAGGTTGCTTAAGGGGGTGTGGAATAATAGTATGAGGGTTCAGTGTGAAGGTATGGTGTGAAGGTAGGGTATGTAGGCATGGAATAATAGTACAGTATGGGCATACAATGTAAAGGTATGGTATTAGGGTACAGTGTTAGGGTATGGTGAAAAAGTGGGGTATGAGGGTTCAGCATTAGAGTACAGTGTGAAGGTATAGTATGAGGGTAGAGTGTGAAGGTATGGTGAAAAGTAGGGTATGAGGGTAGAGTGTTAGGGTACAGTGTGAAGGTATAGTATGAGGGTAGAGTGTGAAGGTATGGTGTAAAACTAGCGTATGAGGGTAGAGTGTTAGGGTACAGTGTGAAGGTATAGTATGAGGGTAGAGTGTGAAGGTATGGTGTGAAACTAGGGTATGAGGGTAGAGTGTGAAGGTATGGTGTAAAAGTAGGGTATGAGGGTAGAGTGTTAGGGTACAGTGTGAAGGTATAGTATGAGGGTAGAGTGTGAAGGTATGGTGTAAAACTAGGGTATGAGGGTAGAGTGTGAAGGTATGGTGTAAAAGTAGGGTATGAGGGTACAGTGTTAGGGTACAGTGTGAAGGTATAGTATGAGGGTAGAGTGTGAAGGTATGGTGTGAAACTAGGGTATGAGGGTAGAGTGTGAAGGTATGGTGTAAAAGTAGGGTATGAGGGTAGAGTGTTAGGGTACAGTGTGAAGGTATAGTATGAGGGTAGAGTGTGAAGGTATGGTGTAAAACTAGGGTATGAGGGTAGAGTGTGAAGGTATGGTGTAAAAGTAGGGTATGAGGGTACAGTGTTAGGGTACAGTGTGAAGGTATAGTATGAGGGTAGAGTGTGAAGGTATGGTGTAAAACTAGGGTATGAGGGTAGAGTGTGAAGGTATGGTGTAAAAGTAGGGTATGAGGGTACAGTGTTAGGGTACAGTGTGAAGGTATAGTATGAGGGTAGAGTGTGAAGGTATGGTGTAAAACTAGGGTATGAGGGTAGAGTGTGAAGGTATGGTGTAAAAGTAGGGTATGAGGGTACAGTGTTAGGGTACAGTGTGAAGGTATAGTATGAGGGTAGAGTGTGAAGGTATGGTGTGAAACTAGGGTATGAGGGTAGAGTGTGAAGGTATGGTGTAAAAGTAGGGTATGAGGGTAGAGTGTTAGGGTACAGTGTGAAGGTATAGTATGAAGGTAGAGTGTGAAGGTATGGTGTAAAACTAGGGTATGAGGGTAGAGTGTGAAGGTATGGTGTAAAAGTAGGGTATGAGGGTACAGTGTTAGGGTACAGTGTGAAGGTATAGTATGAGGGTAGAGTGTGAAGGTATGGTGTAAAACTAGGGTATGAGGGTAGAGTGTGAAGGTATGGTGTAAAAGTAGGGTATGAGGGTAGAGTGTTAGGGTACAGTGTGAAGGTATAGTATGAGGGTAGAGTGTGAAGGTATGGTGTAAAACTAGGGTATGAGGGTAGAGTGTGAAGGTATGGTGTGAAGGTATAGTATGAGGGTACATTGTGAAGATATGGTATGAGGGTACAGATTGTATCAGGTATAGGGTATAAAGGTTCAGTATGATGACACATTGTAAGTGTGATATAAAGGTATGGTAAGAGGGTACGTTATAATGGTATGTTATGAGTATGAGGTATGAGGGTAGTTTGGGAATGTTGAAAACCAGGGTAGACAGTGGGCGTCTGGAATGAAATATGATAAGATATTTAGTACAAATGGTTGTGTGTGTTGTGTAGATTTTAATAGAGCTGGAGACGGCTCTGCTGGATGATCAGCATCACTGGTATAAACTCCAGACGCATGACGTCTCCTCTATGCCACTGCCAAACCCTTCACCATATATGCAGAGACGCTTCATTCAGGGAGAGAGTCCGACACGGAGGCTACAAAGTACGCACACACACACACACACACACACACACACACACACATACCCACCTAGAGTTACACACATTATCTACACACTCACAGACTCTTCCGTTATGTGACTAGTGCTTTATTTCCGAATGTCGTTCTGATTTCATTGTAGTTCACCCTGGTGATGTTTGTTTTTTGCTGATGCATGTTTTTGTGTTTTATTTCTTTTAAAACGTTCTTTATCAACACACTGACTCAAATGCAGATAAAGGCACATATTATCACGGCCCAGGTAAAGCAACACTACTACTAAGTTCAGCTCGTGTGTAATCTTTCCTCTCCCATTCCCTCTTTATTCCTTCACTATTAGCTTCTCTCTCTCAGCCACCATCTTCTCCAGCAGCTCTCTCTGGTTTACTCAGCTTGCAGTGTGTGTGTGTGTGTGTGTGTGTGTGTGTGTGTGTGTGTGTGTGTGTGTGTGTGTGTGTGTGTGCGTGTGTGTACTAACACAGGCTTTGTAAAGTATAGCTGCTGTTCCCTCATAAAGCTCATAATGTCATAATGTCATTGTTGTGTTTCCAGCGAATACTCCCTAAGGCTGTCCATGATACTGCTTGATATTTGCTGTGTATACATTTTTAAGGCCTGACCAATATATCACATGGATTTTTTCATTGATTTTATCAGCTGATATTATTAATTTATTGGTATCGGTGCAGGTTGTGCTGATATAGTAGCAAAAATATATATATATGTATTTAATAAATAAAAAAATAAAAATGCATTCTGAATGTAATCCAGAGATGCTGACATCACCAGAGGGCAAATCAAACAGCTTAGCAAATACAGACAGTTTAGCTTGAATCCGTCATGCTGATAACTTCTTGTTCACAGTTTTATTAGAACTCGACAATAAAAAGCTTGTTTATGCTGTTTGTTGCTGTTGAATTAAATCCTGTCAGTAAATCCAGTTTGACTCTTTAATCTTTGACCATATAAAACCTTATCAGTAAAGATGTTTCAATGTAAAATCAACATTTCATATTGGTCGGGTTTAAAAAAAAGTTTCTTTCACATTGAGCTGACGTTATGTTTCAGTTCAGTGTGTAAACAAACAGGGACATTTTCATTACAGCAGATATTTTTATTTTAATTTTATTTTTTTTCATTTAAAAAGATTAGATTAATTATAATAGAATGAATTTAAAATAAGAATAAGATGATAAATAAAGTGTGTGCAGTGTGTTCAGCTGATTACATTGGCATCAGACATATTTAGCTCAATTACACTAGACATCATCTGTTCCTCCAGTTCTACATAACTTTTCACCCCACTCTCTCTCCCCGCTCCGCCCCCCCGCTCCTCTCCCCCCTCTCTCTATCTCTCCCCCCCTCCCCCCTCTCTCTCCCTCTCTCTCTCCCTCTCTCTCTCTCTCTCTCTCCCTCTCTCTCTCTCCCTCTCTCTCTCTCTCTCTCTCTCTCTCTCTCTCTCTCTCTCTCTCCCTCTCTCTCTCTCTCTCCCTCTCTCTCTCTCTCTCTCTCTCTCTCTCTATCCCTTTACCTCTCTTCTGACAGGATCACAGCGAATCAGTGACAGTGAGTTTTCCGACTACGACTGTGAGGATGGAGTTGGCGTGATATTAGGTACCAGCTCTTTCTCTCAGTTTCTCTCGCTTCCTCCCCGCCACCACTCACTTTCTCTTTTCTTCTCTTTTCCTTTTAAACTCTCTTTGTACTGCTGCATGCAGGTGTGTTGAGTGTCAGGTGACATATTGCTAGTGGTGATTAGTAATTCATTAATAATTGATATTAACATTAATCCTGTGTGTTCCTTCATGTCCTGGTTTTGAGCTTTAAGTTAATCAACCATGATTTGTTCTTGGCTGTTGGATATTTTATGACTAGTATAATTTGAATAATATTTTCTCAGATTACCGGCACAATGGTAGAAAGTTCCAGAGCTCTACTCTGTCCGTTCCCGAGCAGGTCATGTCGTCCAATCATCGCTCTCGATCAGACGTGATGCGCAATCGCTCTCGTTCTCCCAGCGTTCCTCCTCCTCACAGGTAGAGAGCGCTTCCTTACACGGCAGATAAAAACAGTTAAACACACACACACACACACACGTCTGGCTTCATGCTACACCTTCTGTCTTCCGTCTTCATTCCTTCGCAGTCGGAGTTTAGATCACGGCGTGAGAGGACCAGCGCATTACGGACACCGAAATCGACTCTCTGAAGACCAGTATTCACCTGATAGGTATGTTTTCAGCAAGGTTTTAGATGTCGTTTCTTTGGGCACCATATGAATATTCACTAAGGAACACTACAGGAGGTGGACAAAATAACCCAAACACTAAATAATAAGGAGGTAGGAAATAAAATACAGGTACATTTACTCTCAAAAAGTCATGTCAAACATCATGGACTAACAGAATGAGTAAGATGGAGAAATGGGTGCAAGCGAAAGCATCTGAACTCTTCCCTTCTGTTCAGCTTCACTATTCTCTTCTCAGAAGGTTTTCCACTAGATGTTGGATTGTGTCTGTGTGGATTTGTGTTCATTCGGTTACAAGAGCATCAGTGAGATCAGACTCTGATGTTGGGATGTCGATTGGTTGGGATGTCGACCGGTTCCAGTTCATCCCAGAGGTGTTCAGTGGTGTTGAGTCAGAGTCAGGGCTCAGTGCAGGACAGACTAGTTCTTCACTCCAACCTTCATGTCTTCATGGAGCTCAGGGACTTTGTCGTGCTGGAACAGGATTTGGGCCTCATTGTACCAGTAAAGGGAATACAATGAGAATTGAGACTGTTGTGTGCTTCTAAATTCGGGTGTATATTTCGGTGTGTTTACATTATTTTGTCCAGCCCTGAATGATGTAGGGGACAGAAACAGGAACTCAAGAATATAGGGATCTGATTTTGTTGTTGTCATGGTAACAGGTCACATGTTTCGCAAGTCTAATGCCTTCACTCATAGACCTGGATTAGATTTGGTGAGTTCTTAACATTAAGCCTACTTCCTGTTTTCAGTCGTGTTGAGAAAAATGAAATGATTTAAACTCTTAATCTTACACTGAGTTAAAGGTTATATCTGGAGCTTGAAGACCACCTTCAGGATGAATTCGAAAATGATTTGAGGAACTGAAATGTTCCAACAACACAACAGTGCTGCTGAATCAACCAACAAAACCATTTAGTTTAAATTGGTGACAATCATGTGACATCTCGGTTTCATCTCTTCCTCCCTCGTTTACTTCATTCATCTGTCTGTCTGTCGTTGCTCGAGATCTCTCTGTCTCTGTCCCGAGTTTGTTCTTCACTCTGTTCATCTCTTCTCTTTTTCTCTGCGACCACAGAACCTCAGTCTCTCACCCTCATCAAATCCGACCCAGATATCACACCATCGATACGCCGTTCCAGGACCACAGGTACAGTGTAGTTACACCGACAGGTTGGATAGCGGCAGTGCCCCTCCCTCTCACCTGCTTTTAGATGACTGACAGCTTGTTGATAGGAAGTAACACTGAAAGTACCATGTATTGGGAATGGGGTTATGAAGGTATTAAAAGCACACCTGGGTTTTGAAGGACCAGCTGACCGACATCCACGAGTTATAATTATGTCTGTAAAAAAATAATGATAAAATCAAGCAATTAAAAATAAGGATACGGTCAGAATCGTGTGGAACGGAGACACTCCTCGGTTTTATTCGGAGTCCGTCCCTGCATCTGAAGAGAAGACGTAACATTTGAAAATTAAAAAAAAAACAAACTCTGAAAAGCGAATAATTAAATAAATAAATAAATAAATAAATAATAAAAGGTATTTTAAAAGGTATAAGTACGCGCTTGCTGCCTTTACATTTCTATCTCAGACGGTTACAATTTGTTTTTACTTTTTAAAACAAACTTCTAGTAATTAAAGATTATATTGAGTAAGAAAAAAAAAATCACGACAGAGCGATGTTAGATTTTATACATATAAGTCATGAGGACAAGTAAATATGATAGCCCCGCCTCTAACTCCGCCCACAGCCTGATTCTTCAGAACTAACTTCTTAAAGGAAGCCAGAATTTTTTTTCCAAACGTTTTGGCAGAAAAAAAATCCTTAATCCCGTCCTTTGTGTGTGTAATTCGAAGCAGCTGACTCTGTTCTGGTGTGTGTGTGTGTGTGTGTGTGTGTGTGTGTGTGTGTGTGTGTGTGTGTGTGTGTGTGTGTGTGTGTGTGTGACCCCTGCAGTCTCATGTACCCTCTCTATCGGGAAGACGCTCTGAAGCTGTTGCGCTCCACTAAGCTGTCCCGAACCCACTCGGACAGGGCTTATGATAGTGCGCAGAGGTAGATAAACCCCTGTGGTTCTGTCTCTCAGTGTTTCTTGATAGATGTGTTGATTAGATTAGCCTGTGCTGCCTGTTTAGACCGTGTCAGATGTTGAGAGTAGAGATCTTTTTACTGGGTGAGGAGGAAACAGTGTGTGATCCTAAAGGTCCAGCGAGTATGATGTGTTTGAATTCTTGAGAAGAAGTGAAAATGGCTTCAGAATTCAACCTTCAATAAACACTTAGTTCCTGTTATCGTATCCATTATAGCAGCAGCCGTTATCAGTTCCCTCGCCGGCTTCTCTTTATTCTCTTTAGATGTTAATCAGAGTTACAGAGAGAATGCAAAGAAGTGTAAACTCCTCTGTCCTGAAGATGTCAGGAAACCTTCAGGAGACTCCTTCGGTACTCCTGACTGAAAGCTCTACCAACTTTACACCACCGACACTTACACAGGAATTTTCAACCTGTGTGCACCACACGAACGAGCCGTTACCATAGCAACGATAACGTATAACACTGCGCTACAGTCAGAGCTGCTGTTACAGAAAACTGAACCAAATTCAACAGCACTGTGGGACGCTTACTGAAGAATTCACAGTCTGTTTAATTTCTAAATTATATTTATGACAACAAGCAAAACAATCCCTTGTAATATATTTATTTATTAACTACAATAAGCTTTCACCGTGACAGATAACCAAAGCTTGAACCTTTAGTTCTATGTCTTGCTTCCTGGACTTTTAAATGAAAATCTACAGCTTAGCGCTGGCTTTTATTCTCACTCAGTAACACTTCAGGAGAAGTAATAGTTGTTGTGTGGAGTTGTTGACTTCTGATGTCGATACCAGACTAGATTAGACGCTCCTTAGCTCCGCCCCAGAGCTGCGTTTCTTCAGCATCAGGGTATTGATCACTTGTGACTTGTGGTGCTTTCACTTAGAAAATACACAAACCTCGTTCTCTGAGATTCACTGAATTAACTGTTAGATTGATCTTTTGCTGTGGCGTGTCTCAGTTTTGTCCTTTAAAAGCTTCCCTTTAGAATTTCGGAGCCCGTTGTTCTACAGTAGCAGCAGCAGTGTGTAGATTTGTCTGACTGTGTGTGTGTGTGTTGTTTTCTGGTCAGGAGGATGAGGCGTGATAGGCGACTGTCAGTCTACAGCGACTCATATGAATCTCCCGAGAGGTAAAACAGTAGAATTTTTTGAGGAAAAAAACCTAGTGTTGCTTCTATTCCCTCTGCTCGACTTTGTGGCTTTAACCACAGTCCCTAAAGTTTGTTTAGAGACTAAATGTGACATTAACTAGTTTGGTTTACAGGTTTAACCAGGAACAGACATCCTAGCAGCAGGACGTGTTACGTTCTATAATTTAGCTCCAGTGCCAAAAATCAAGCTAGTTAACTATGTAACTAAAGCTAGTTAGGAAATGTGTCATGTTTTCTGTCAGCTACATACGTTTTTTATGGGGAAAGACTTATTAAAACAGTTTTAAGACCAGAACTGGGGGTAAAATAGTGTGTAAATAAACATACTGCTAAACCAAAAGCCCCAGTTCTGTCTGTTTTGGGAAAGACGTTAGCTTTAGCATTAGCTTTTAGCTGGTCAGCTTATATTCCACTATTAGCTCATGTTGTAGAGAGAAAGTTTTCTTCCTTCAGTGTTCAATTGAATAAATTCTCCAGAGGGGGAAAGAAAGCTGCGGTTTATTGTACAGATTGTAAAGGATGTGCGGCTTCTTCCTTTCCTTCTTGCAGCCATTTCCCAAGCTGTGGTTCTGTTAATACTGTTCTGTTATTGCCTGTTTATGACTTCATAACTCCTTCTGAGACGCTAACCGCTAAACTAACCGATTGTGCTCGCGTCTCTACGATGTTTATTCATACGGTTTATTTATTTATTCACCTATTAATAAAACCTCCTCATGCCGGTCTCACCGTTAAAGCCGGAGGTTCTCCTTGAGACGGCAGGTGACCGTGACCTCATGCTCAGAAGGTGTTATGAAGATCAGTACTGGTTTTTTTAACGTGCATTTTGTAGCTCGTCCTTAAGTCCGGCAGCTAAAATGCACTGGACTGCACGTTTATTCATTTATTCGTCCCTGTCTTCATTTCCTACCTTCATTTCATTCTCCTCTTCTCCTCCTCCACATTAAGACATTACAATGGTCCCGATCACGTTCCCACACCGTGGCCTAATCACCTCACGAACGGATCCTCTGAGGATTACAGGTAAGAATCCCACAAACTCCACATAGACTTCATCTGAGCTCAACTTCAACTCTTTTATTTTCCATCAACCATCAGTTCTGTTGCTGTACATCAGACGTGTCAAACTCATGAGACATTTTGTTGACCATCAGAAATTTTAACAGGTTTCCTAGAGCTCTTCTTCTGTCTCTTCTAATCTGATAAAACAAATCATATTACTGACAGCAGCTTGAGTCAAAACTCACTCTTCTGAACGTTTGGTGTAGATCGGAGTGTCGTCTGATCGCACGTTTCTGTAGAAGAGATTAGACATGATGAGTTAACTTGAAGCAGCTGACACGGTCAACATCAACCTCAAACCTTTGCTTCCTTTTAAACGTTTAAATAGGGAGCTGAATATAGAGCGGAATCTTGAATATTAAATCCAAACATTTAAATAAATAAAAATTCTCAAATTTGCATTGTCATAAAATACTTTTACAACCTGGAAGAAATAAACGAATCTTAAATAACATTGAAATGATCACAATAAACCACATCTGAAGTGAAAATATCTTTAAATATAGTTGCATTTCATTCTTTAAGAGTCTTTTTTCTCCTTTTATTTGTAACAGGCTCAGTTATCAGTTACCCCATAAACAGCAAATTGTTCATGTCTGTACTTTTACTGCCCCCTAGTGGAGTAACACAGCTCTTTATTCACACAATTACATTTATCTCAGCTTCACATAATGGTTATAAGGACACACGTGCGTTACATTTACATTTACAGCATTTAGCAGAGGCCTTTATCCAGAGCGACTTACATTTTATCTCATTCTTATACAACTGAGCAATTAAGGGTTAAGGGCCTTGCTCAGGGGCCCAGCTGTGGCAGCTTGGTGGACGTAGGATTCGAACTCACAACCTTCCGATTGGTCGTCCAACACCTTTACCACTAGGCTACCACATCCCACATCATTGTACATTGATGTTTGACACTTCTGCTTTACATCATCACAAATCTTTCTCTTTAACACCTTTAATCCATCTTCCCACCATTCTGTGAGATGTTAACACTGAGCTTGGTCTCTACATCAGGAACTGCCCCAAGATAGAAATTGAGCCTTCCACAGATGCAGAAAGGTATCCTAGCTAGCCGTTAGCATTTCGGCTAACGCGTTAGCGTAGCATCCGTTATTTCTTTCATGCAGTAGTACAGTTGAGCCGTGATTAAAGGACGTTAACAGGAGTGCTTTTTCTCCACATTGTGCTCCAGAGAGGATCATATACCGGAGTTCCCAGTTAGCCACGAGGCGTTTGAGGAGGATTTCAGGTAATCCAGTAGTGAACTAGACTAGCGTGTCAGTACAGATCACATAAAGACGCTTGTTTTTTTCCTTCACTTGGGTAAATAACTTTTCCCCTCTACAGGTGTTCTGAATTTTGTTTGCTAACACAAAATCCTCTTCTTTCATATATTTCGGGATCATTTTTCAGTTTTGCCTGTTGTTATTTTCCTGGTCGCGGTGACGCAACGCCGCAGCTTCCACGTGTACTTCCTGTCATCGTTGTTTTTACAGCTGCATGGGGTTTGTGTTAAAAGCTCCAGGGTTTTCCTTCGTGCCATAAGCAGCCATGTTTGATGACCGTTTCCGCAGGTACGCTCACGCCACACTGGACAGACATTACAGGTCGAGGTCAGCCGACCAGCGGCCGATGATGGAGAGACACTTCTACACACGCTCGCGCTCGTCTGAGCGTCCTGAACCGTCCTACATGAGGTCCATGCCGTCTTTACCCTCCAGGAGATCCGCCCCTCCCTCTCCTGCCTTAACGAGGTGATCCTGACCAATCACGGCGACTAACTCCTAACCATGCCCCGCCCACTTTATTTATTTATTATTGTTTCCAGCGTGTTGTTGTTTGGCTTTTTGTTTACCTGTAGACTAGATACCGTGATGCTGATTGTTTCCAGACTAACGTCTGTTTTTGTTTCGTTTTTAAAGACACACTACTTATATTCTCTCTGGATATAATGGTGTGAACCTGGCATCCTGTGTTTTGCTTTTTTTTCTATGTTAATTTGAATGTACTAACATTATCATTTGTTGTTGAACAGCATCCCGTTTTCGTTTTCCGGCCCATCGGCTGCGTTAAGATTGTAAAGGATGTGCGGCTTCTTCCTTTCCTCCTTGCAGCCATTTCCCAAGCTGTGGTTCTGTTAATACTGTTCTGTTATTACCTGTTTATGACTTCATAACTCCTTCTGAGACGCTATAAACTAACCGATTGTGCTCGCGTCCCTATGATGTTTATTCATACGGTTTATTTATTTATTCACCTATTAATAAAACCTCCTCATGCCGGTCTCACCGTTAAAGCCGGAGGTTCTCCTTGAGATGGCAGGTGACCGTGACCTCATGCTCAGAAGGTGTTATGAAGATCAGTTCTGTTTTTTTTAATGTGCATTTTGTAGCTCGTCCTTAAGTTCGGCAGCTAAAATGCACTGGATTGCACCATATTCCCCTCTGAGACTGCATGCACTGATATGGTCAGATATGTAGAAGTGTTCGCTACACTGTGGTGTTACTCGATCTCACTTCAATTATTATTTTTTTCCCAGTGTTTTATTTTGCCAAATGACAAATACTTTTCACAAAAAACCACTGCAATCAACTAGCAGGTAAAACATCTTAAATGTCGGGAAATCTTTCAAATATCCGAGCGAATCTTATGCGATTATTATTAAATTATTTAAAAGGAAAAGATTTTCATAAAATGAGAGTATTACGTCTAGATCGGTGTTAAATGATAGAAATATCGGACGGACGTGCCGTTCATTAAGGTGTGTGTACTTGCTAAGATATTTTTTGCAGTGTGATTCTTAACGTTATTAATATATTTGAACGAAATCTTCAACTAATCAACACGATCATTTCATTTGTGCCAAAACTGACTGATTTTTCTACACGATAAACAGTTGTGTTAAATGTTTTTAATGGAATATAATCGATACGTTGCTGTATACGGTGTAAATCATTTTGTTTTTAAATGTTTTCTGCTTTTCACTGAAATTTGATTTTGTACATTTATGTATTTTTTTCCGAGCGTGGTCTTTCGGCCTCGGCCGCTGTGCCGCTGTGGTTTGTGTGAAATCTGAGCTCTTCTCTGTTATAAGCGCTCGCTCTTGTTTCAATAACGTTAGTAAAACTCTTGTTTGTGCTTTAGGGCGAACCCTCGGGCCGGATCGGTCCAAACGAGTCCCTCAAGCACGCCGGTGTTAGCTCGAAGAGGTCGTCAGTTACCGCAGGTTCCTCCGAAGGGCTCCATGGACAGGAGTGAGTAACCTCGCTAATCAACGTGCTACCTGCTGATTTACATTAGCACACGTTTACATTTTCTCACAATCCCGTGCCTCAGAGTCGCTCTGCTGACCTGCTCTCGAGCTACAAGAAATAAATCCATTAACTCAGTATCAGGGTTTGTTTAAGGAGAGTTAAGATGTAAGTGACACAGCCTCTGAGACGCAGCGGTGTGTACAGTAGACGTGAGCGATGTGTTACTGTAGTGTTTTATTCTTCACTCCGTCTTTTCCCAGATGGAGGAGAGGGCGTGGCAGAGCCGTACGAAGGTGTGTAGTGTGTAAATCTGTGTGTGTCTGTCTGCCCCCCTCAGTTACACAGGCCTATAGAGCCGAGCCCCAGTGCTGTCTTCATTGTAGAGTCTTTTCTGTCTGTTACTAACTGATCCTTCACTGTTTCTGTGTTGGTTCTGTTTGGTCCTGAAATCACTCTGGAAAAAAAAGAGAACAAGGTGTGAAAGTGAGATAGAGGAAGTTAAAAAAAATGAAGAAAGAAACAAAGAAAGAAATGAAGATTAAAAAAAAACAACAACAAAAAAACACGGAGAAAGAGACAAAAGTAGAGTTTAAGTAGAAAAGGAGAGGAATAGAAGGAAAATGGGAAAAGGAAGAGGAGAAGGAAAAGTAGGCAGGCTTTATAATCAAAGATGCTGATTGGTCACCAAGTGGCTGTTGAAATCTTTTTATTAAATAATTATATTAGTCTGTAGTCTGTGTGTGTGTGTGTGTGTGTGTGTGTGTGTGTGTGTGTGTGTGTGTGCACTTGTTGCTTGTGAGTTGATTAACCATCAGATTTCGACGCTCTTCTTTTCTGATCTCTGTGATTGGTGCAAAGCCTCTGTCTGTGAAGATGTAGCAACACCTGTGACTCCGCCCCTTGTGCAGTCTCCTGCCCCGCCCCCAGTAACACAAACAACGCCTGGTAAACCATTATAGGAAATAAAGATGTAGTGTAGACAATCAGGTGTTGTGTTTGTTGAGTTGTTGAACATTTGAACCACAGCACACTAGTCCAGTTTAGGGTCATAGGTCATGCTAGTCACTAACCTTTAGCATGGGGTAGTGTGTTGAGCTTTTATACGGTATAGAGTTGAATAGAAAGTGCCCCCTAGAGCACACGATAGTTCAACCTGTAGTGAATAACTAACTATTAGTGTCTATATGGTTTCTGTTTATTTCTCCCTCAGTCCTGTCACCTTCACACATCTAATTTTATTCTCTTTTCTGCATCCCGTCTTCTCATTAATGTGTGAAGTGCCTTCGTCCTTCACATACACCACAGCTGGTAATGACTGTTTACAGTAGTCTTATGTGTGTAGTGAGATCTGATGTATTAGACTCACACAAGTTTGTTCACACTCAAACTTGTGACCCAGTGAGTTGTAGTTAGTGCTTTCTGTCTCATATATACAGACTGTGTAGATTGTGTATCTTTTCCTGTATCTCAGGGAAGATCAGCGTGTCTGTAACTTACCCCTGAAATCAATCAGTGAGCAGAAAATTAGTTAAATTCACTATGAAGTTTTTCTATTAGATTCATGTAGATTTTACAAACGAGAAAAAAAGCAGCCAGAAATGTATCAAAAACTGTAAAATATAAAAATAGATTTTACCAAGAAATAAAAAAAAAAAAGTTTTTCCTAAATTTTAAAATCAACCATAAAAGTTAACTAAAAAGTTTTTATTCTTGCTTTGAAATTTGCTTTGATGAGAAAATTGCAGTAGAACATTTTCCTCCATCTGTTTTTTTCTTCATTGCGGTTTCCATTGTTTTTTGTCAATATGTTTCCATCATCACTTTCATCACCAAAGCTCATTTGGGGGCGGAGCCTCCAGCCCCAGCACCTCCCCCTGAACCAGACCCCGCCCCTTCATTGTCTCTTGAACCTGTTGTTTCACTTCCATCAGGATCAGCTCCGCCTCCAGCTCCGCCTCCTTCAGTGCCAGGTGTGTCACGAGTGAATGATTTACATCCAGGAGGTTTTTCCCTGGAAATTCTGGAAGTGTGTGAAAATAGACACTTTAAACAGGAGATGAGATAAAAGTTGATACTTTTAGTGAGTGTGATACAGAGTGATGAGTTAAAGAGTGATATTTTAATGTGTGTGTGTGTGTGTGTGTGTGTGTGTGTTCTCATCATGTTAAGAAATTGAGGAAAAGCCTGTGGCTCCCCCTCCTGTCAACGGGCGGAAAGGCAAGTGCAAGTGTGTGCGTGCATGTGTGTGCAGGTGTCTGTGTGCATGTGTGTGTGTCTGTGTGTGTGTCTGTGTGCGTGTGTGCCAGTGTGCCTGCGTGTGTCTATGTGCATGTGTGCGTGTGTGTGTCTGTGCGTGTGTGTCTGTGCCAGTGTGTGTCTGTGTGCTTGTGTGCCAGTGTGCGTGCGTGTGTCTGTGTGCGTGTGTGTGGGTGTCTGTGTGCATGTGTGCGTGTGTCTGTGTGCGTGTGTGTGTGTCTGTGCCAGTGTGTGTCTGTGTGCGTGCGTGTGTCTGTGTGCGTGTGTGTGGGTGTCTGTGTGCATGTGTGCGTGTGTCTGTGTGCGTGTGTCTGTGCCAGTGTGTGTCTGTGTGCGTGTGTGCCAGTGTGCGTGCGTGTGTCTGTGTGCATGTGTGTGTCTATGCGTGTGTGTCTGTGCCAGTGTGTGTCTGTGTGTGTGTGCCAGTGTGCGTGCGTGTGTCTGTGTGCATGTGTGTGTGTGTGTGTGTGATTGTGTGTGCGTGTGTGTGTGATAGACTAGACTCACATATTGTATTCCTCTTGCTGTCCCAGCTGAAGTTCACTTTAAAGGTTGCATGAATTTAAATTTAAACCACACACACAGTCACAGAACACGGTGCTTTTTAAGATGAAGCTTTTTCCTCTCCAGCATGTTCTCCTGTAGAGAACTCCAAAACTCCACCCTCTTACCCCCGGGAGAGCGTGAGTGAATAACCCACGGCTCTGTGCGAGAGTATAACCCACGGCTCTGTGCGAGAGTATAACCCACGGCTCTGAGCGAGTGTATAACCCACGGCTCTGAGCGAGTGTATAACCCACGGCTCTGAGCGAGTGTATAACCCACGGCTCTGAGCGAGTGTATAACCCACGGCTCTGTGCGAGTGTATAACCCACGGCTCTGAGCGAGTGTATAACCCACACCTCGAGCGAGTGTATAACCCACGGCTCTGAGCGAGTGTATAACCCACACCTCGAGCGAGTGTATAACCCACGGCTCTGAGCGAGTGTATAACCCACGGCTGAGTGCGAGAGTATAACCCACGGCTCTGAGCGAGTGTATAACCCACACCTCGAGCGAGTGTATAACCCACGGCTCTGAGCGAGTGTATAACCCACGGCTGAGTGCGAGAGTATAACCCACGGCTGAGTGCGAGAGTATAACCCACGGCTCTGAGCGAGTGTATAACCCACATCTCGAGCGAGTGTATAACCCACACCTCGAGCGAGTGTATAACCCACGGCTCTGAGCGAGTGTATAAGCCACGGCTCTGTGCGAGAGTATAACCCACGGCTATAGTCTGTCTAACACACGCTAACACTAAAGTCCTCTGTTCTTTCTTTCACGTCTCGGTGTCATGACGTCAGAGGTGACGTGGGAGGACCAGCAGAAGAAAGTCACTGGTATGAAGTGCATTATGGCCCCTGCGGTGTGACCTTTGACCCTAAGGGGTTAACTTTAGCATGTGTAGTGCTGTGTGTTTGCTTTTCTGTAGTTTTATTCTCTCTCTGATCTCCAGCGAATCTTTCGGCTTTGTGACACACGATGACCTCAGTTAAAAAAAGCAATTCCATATTTCTGTCTCTCTGTTATTCTTTAGAAAGATTCCCTCTCATTTTTCTGTCCTCTCATTTTTCTGTCCTCTCTTTCCACTCATCTTATTTTCCTCTGAGTCTCTCCTTTTCTTTTTTTACTTCCTGATTTCTTGTCTTTCATTCCCTCAGTTTCTTGCTTTCTTTCATTCTTTACTGTTATTCCATTTCTCATCATTATCTTTTTTCTTTTTCTCTCATTCTCTTTTCATATTTGTTCTTTTCTGTTTTTTTATTCTCTGTACATCTCTTTCTATTTTCTCTCCTTCCCTACTCGTGCACTCCCTCGCACTGTCTGCCTCTCTGATCTTTCTGTTGTTTAACTCACTCACTTTTTATGTTTTTTTTCCTTTCTTTCACTTTCAAGCTCTCTCTCTCTCTCTCTCTCTCTCTCTCTCTAGCTCAGAGAAGGGGGTTGGGATTATTTATTTATAAGCAACAAGTCGAAAAAAATAAATAAATGGAAGTTAATAGCCACCAATTAGCATTGTACAAGTAGCAACATGCTAATTTGAAACTTTCCACTATTACATATAGTTAGCAATAGTAGCCTTTTAGCCTCTTTAATAATTGATCATTAAATTGTACAGGAGAGAAAGACAGGGCGCACACACACACACACACACACACAGTAGCCTTCTGTTGTAGAGGAGTGTGTTAGTAAACAGTAGCAATGTGTGTAGAGAGTGTGTGTGTGTGTGTGTGTGTGTGTGAAATGATTTTCTCTGAAACAGACATGTGGCAATAAATTTTAACGTGTTTAATTAAATGACGTTTAAATTGTGTTATATTTCAGTTGTGTGTTAGCTACATAACATATTTACTGACACACAACCTGTTTGCATAAGACTAGCGTTAGTTAGCGGCAACTAGACATGACAACACACAGTCACACAACTAATTTGCTTTCAGAAGTGTGTCATTATTTTATTCAGATTTAAAAGTTGTAGAGTAGCTAATTGCTATGTAGCTACTTTTTCCTAAGTGTACAAGAACAACAGCTAGCTGCCTAACGAGTCACTGGCTGGTGAGTCACTGGCTAACGAGTCGCTGGCTGGTGAGTCGCTGGCTAACGAGTCGCTGGCTGGTGAGTCGCTGGCTGGTGAGTCGCTGGCTAACGAGTCGCTGGCTAACGAGTCGCTGGCTGGTGAGTCGCTGCCTAACGAGTCGCTGGCTGGTGAGTCGCTGGCTAACGAGTCGCTGGCTGGTGAGTCGCTGGCTAACGAGTCGCTGGCTGGTGAGTCGCTGGCTAACGAGTCGCTGGCTGGTGAGTCGCTGGCTAACGAGTCGCTGGCTGGTGAGTCGCTGGCTAACGAGTCGCTGGCTAACGAGTCGCTGGCTGGTGAGTCGCTGCCTAACGAGTCGCTGGCTGGTGAGTCGCTGGCTAACGAGTCGCTGGCTGGTGAGTCGCTGGCTAACGAGTCGCTGGCTGGTGAGTCACTGGCTAACGAGTCGCTGGCTGGTGAGTCGCTGGCTAAGGTGTAGCTGGCTGGTGAGTCGCTGGCTAATGAGTCGCTGGTGAGTCACTGGCTGGTGAGTCACTGGCTGGTGAGTCGCTGGCTGGTGAGTCGCTGGCTGGTGAGTCGCTGGCTAATGAGTCGCTGGCTGGTGAGTCGCTGGCTAACGAGTCGCTGGCTGGTGAGTCACTGGCTAACGAGTCGCTGTAAGCTAACATGCGGTGTGTTAGTAGTGATGATATCCAGTGTGATATTAAAGGAGATTCCAGTGGGTTCAGTGTGAGGTTAGCGTGAGAGAGCTGATGATAAAACATTAGCTGATGATGGAATATCTGCACATGTCTAAGTGATATGAGTGTGTGTGTCTGACCTGTGTAGTGGAGTGTGTGTTCTACTTAAAAACGTGATGATTTTGCCTCTATTCTGCATTGGCTCCTCCCCCTCGTCCCGCCCCGGGGCAGTGGAGACGGTCACAGAGAACGGAGACGCAGGTAACTGACACAGTAACTGACAGCAGCTCCAGTGTTTGTGACACTGATGATGTCACTGCGGTTTGTTCGCTTTAACACACCTGAGGGAGAAAGAAACACTTTCATCTTTTATCCCTCAGTGTCTTCTGTACTGGGATTATTTTTAACCCCAACAATTTACTTAATGTTTATTAGAGATCTGGTTAATAATGTAAACTCTCTCTCTTGTCTCTCTCACTCTTCTCTCTCTCTGTCTCTCTCTCTCTCTCTCTCTCTCTCTCTCTCTCTCTCTCTCTCTCTCTCTCTCTCTCTCTCTCTCTCTCTTGTCTCTCAGTCTCCCTCTCTCTCTCTCTCTCTCTCTCTCTCTCTCTCTCTCTTGTCTCTCAGTCTCCCTCTCTCTCTCACTCTCTCTCTCTCTCTCACTCTCTCTGTCTCTCCCTCTCTCTCTCTCTCTCTCTCTTGTCTCTCAGTCTCCCCCTCTCTCTCTCTCTCTCTCTCTCTCTCTCTCTCTCTCTCTCTCTCTCTCTCTCTCTCTCTCTCTGTGTCTCTCCCTCTCTCTCTTGTCTCTCTCAGTCTCCCTGTCTCTCCCTCTCTCTCCCCCCCCGCCCCCCTCCCCCCCTCTCTCTCTGTCTCTCTTTGTCTCTTTGTCTCTCTCTCTCTCTCTCTCTCTCTCTCTCTCTCTCTCTCTCTTTGTCTCTCTCACTCTCTCTGTCTCTCCCTCTCTCTCTCTCTCTCTCTCTCTCTCTCTTGTCTCTCAGTCTCCCTCTCT